>NW_009922820.1:291-7549 GCF_000696875.1 Nestor notabilis | reverse complement strand
CCCCGGGGGGGGGGAGCTGGCCGCCTGTCCGGTGGACCTGCCAAGAAACCCCACACAGAACCTCCCCAAACCTCGAGAAGGCACATCGTCAGCCCTCCACTGATTGTCTGATCAAAACACCCCGTCCCTTTCCCACCAACCGCTTCCCAGGCAGACACCCAAGCACCACTCGCAGCAGTACTGCCAGATACTGCCCTGGGAGTCAGAAAATCTGAGACTTAATCTAGTTTCCTCTTGTCCCTGCCAGGTCAGCACCGCAGAAACCCAGCCAAAATGCCCCACTGTTTATCTCACAGTAACCAGGTCTGGTTCCCATGGCAGCCTGCCCAAGGATGGCACAGCACTGCACGGCACAGCATGGCACAGCACATGGCAGCCCGGCACTGATGCCCACCAAGGCCCTCTCCGAACACACAGCTCCTGCCAGGGGGTGCACACCCGACCTCCTGTGATGCCTGCCCTGACTGCCAGCCCCACCACTGCCATGGCCCTGTGAGCACAACAGCGGTTGACAGCCACATGCTCGTCGCAGGGGAGGCTCCAGCACCTGCACCCCCTCCTCGGCAGCACCACATGCCACAGGGATGCTGAGGAGATGCTGCAGGAGCAGTGGGGATGCTGTGGAGATGTTGCAGGATGCAGCGAGGATGCTGTGGAGATGTTGCAGGATGCAGTGGGGGTGCTGTGGAGATGTTGCAGGATGTGGTGGGGGTGCTGTGGGAACTGGAGGCAAGTTTTCTACACACCATTGGTGCAACAGGAAGTGCAAAACCCCACTGTCACCTCTGTGACCAAAGGGGTGGCTGTTTGGCTGCATCCCTGCTAACCAGGGACAGAAACAGAGCTTGGGAAGGTCTGGCTCCTGTTCCTCCTGCCTGTATGCACAACTGCGCTTAGTAATAAATAGACTTCCCCTGCTCCTGATGAAACTTGGCTCCATTTCTCAAAACACATACACGTGCACATTTATACACAAGCACTTAGGAGGCAGCCCTTGCATGCTGCAGTTGCAGGAAGGCACTACAGCCCCACGCTCCTGCAGGGTCCCAGCCTGCCCTCATAGCACCACAGCCCACACTGGGAATTTGGCACCTCTCCCCATCATTGTGGGACCGACTTCATGGCAGAGCAGCTGGAGCCAGCGGTGCTGTGTCCCCAGGGCAGCACGATCAGATCTGGGGGGCTGCCAGCTCTCAGCCCGTGCTGCTGGTGTGTTGCACACATGGAGACAACAGCAGCAGGGAGCTGCAGCACCTGTGGCCAAGGGAAGGGATAAACAGGACACAGACCAATAGTTCTTGTTAGCCAACAACCAAAGAACAAGATAATGGACTCCAGTTGCAGCCAAGAGAACACCGGCTGGATGTCACGGGGAATTCAGGGCTGGATTGAAGCCCATGAATCTATCCTGGAGGTGTAGGACCAGCCCAGGAGGGGCACAGAGGGATTGGCACAGCACAGTGGGACTTGGTTTACAGACCCCCGGGACCCCACAAACCAAACCCTCTGTACTGGCCATTAGTTGCTGGGTGCAGTTCCCGCAGCCTGGGGCAGGCGTGCAGGCATTTGCTTTCCATTAGTTCATCTCATTTAAGCTCTGAGCATCTTCCAGTTTTTTCAATGCAAGACATGAATTAAAGCGATGTGGGTCGGTGTATAGCAGAATTCATTCCCTGCCCACCCGTACTGTTCATCGAGCTCCTGCCCTTTCTCCTCTCCACAACTCACCACAGCTCCACTGCTGAAAAGAAGGCCGAGGACAACAGATTTCCCCTGTTTGCTTTTTGACTTTCTGGGACACTGAAGCACAGCCTGATCTGGAGCAAACCACTCATCCTCTGCTCTCCTGCTTTGAACCCTGAGCTCTGCCTGATTGCTCTAATCTGCAGAGTGGCCCCGAAGGCATAAAATGTATCAGACTTTGCAAAGATTAAAGTTACAGGGATGCACAAATAATTTGATTTGATCTGTGATTTGTAGCAGGTTGCCATAGCATCATATCCTAAGTATTACAAAATCACTCACACAACTTAACAACATGTTCCTCTGTCACATGCTGATTGCTTCTTTGGGGCCAAACTGCTGGAACCGCTCCTGCAGTTCCAGGGAGAGCAAAATAAACCCATTCACCAGCGGCCGTGTGTAATTAGCCTCCATGCACTGGAAATACGTTACGTTAAACTGCAGCCACAGACTCGGATGATTCAGTCTCTCGTCAGCATCGGGGCCAAGGGCCATCAGCCTAATTCCTAAACAGACTGCCCTCCTGGGATGACAAATGACTCATGGGGAGGTTTAGCACGTCTTTATCTGTGCACTGGCGCGCTCGCAGGCAGAGCAGCCCCTGGGGATCCCCCCAAAGGTGCCACCAGAGCCACGGTGGCTGCCCCACGCCATGACGTGCTCTCGGCTGGCGCCAGGGGGACAAGCATCCGCGGAGCCCAAACCGCTATGAGAGTCCCGGGGGTCCACACCAGCAAGGACAGGGCCCGGGGACACTGTGCAGCCCCCAAGGCACCAGCACCCAGCTCCCACCCGCAGCAGAGCCCCGGGAGCGCCCCAGGACGCTGAGACCCCCTGGAGACCAGGATGCCCATGGTCTGCAGCGTGAGAGCATCGCAGCCTGCACTACACCACAGGATGGACCCCCAGGGCCAGGACCCTCCCATGGCACAGCCCCCTGCACGCTCCACATCAGCCTTCCCGATACATCCGCAGTCCTTCCACCGAGTCCTGCACCAGGATGGTGAACACACAACTCCTGCCCGAGCAGCCTGACTGCAGGCACAACACGAGAGAGCAACTGGGGAACAGGGGAGAGAACGCGTAGGAAAGGACATCAGGAATAGTGTGATGAGCTGAAGCCTGGGCTTGACACAGCACAACTCCGATAAACACCCTCTGCACCCCCTCCCTGGCACAACAGGAGACTCAGCTCCAGCATCATTAACAAAGGTTACAGCACCGCACTCGCTGCCTGGAGGCAGCACCCAGTGCCTGGCAGCAGCTGGGGGCCTCACCCACCCCCAGCACCCTGAGCCCATCCTGGCCAGGGCCAAGCACTGGCACTCGGGATGGGCAGAGCATCCTCCGGAGCTGCACAGCCACACGCGCCTCTCCGGATGCAACACGGGCTCTGTCTCTGTAATTTTGTTTCTTCATTTTTCACATTAGGCAAATTAAGAGAGAAGGAAAAGAAAGAATTAGAGTCCTACATACTTAGTAAATCTAATTAAGGAAATACCTTAATGCAGTTACGCAGGCCCAACCACAGGGTTTCCTAATGGAGACCGTGAGGTCAGCCCTGCCACCCCAGCACGGGTCCATCCCCATCCCGGAGCTAGGGTGAAGCCATGGAGATGTGCTGGGGGGGGGTCTCCATTTTGAGTGCATGGGCACTGATGGGCTCCCAACACAGTGAGAGCAGACAAAGTCTTTCTCTTGTCTTTAGAGCATTTCTGTTCATCCCAAAAGCGCCTACAAATTCATACCTGCGTCCCCTCAGCTTTCCCAGCTGAACCCCTGCCTCCAAGTGCACTCTTCCCTCTCGCTTTCCCAGCCTGAAGCCTAATGAAAAACTCCGAATGCATCCCACCTTCTTGTTTTGTTTGTCTGATTTACCAGCTAGGCTCTAAATTGACACGGTGTGTTCATATAAATCACACATGGGGAAGGGAGATGTCAGCGTATTATCTGACACGATGAGGTGTTTCACACTAAGTGGTTGGCTCTACCTTTTGTTACACTGGGTAAATTAAACACAGAACATTGCAGGTTACCTTTATACCTACCCTTAATTCTGCAGATGAAATCTGGTCTAAGGAGGTGCAAAACTCTTGCAGCAACAGGTTCAGCCTGTCCAGATGCTGCATCCTTTGGAAGGACAGCAAAGATCACCCTGTAAATTAACAGCCTCTATTTTTGGCCTCATCATTTTTCTGTCCTTGATGGGCATCACCTTGCCAGCTGCTCCCTTTTCAGTTTAATTAATATTCAGTGCCCAGTATCTCGGGTTTTCACAGAAGACTATGCTTCCGTGCTGCTGTTCACCGTCCCAGCACCCCGGTTAAGCTCCTGTGGCAGGCAGTGGTGGGAGCGGAGCTGGGGCTGCTTGTCCTCCCTTGCCAGAGGCTCCTCTCCATCCTACATCCTCTCCACCCCACTCATGTTGGGACCGAGCCCCAGACCCCCAGCCCTAGGACGGGTGGAGCCATGAAACCTCAGCCACCTGCTCAGGCTGCAAAAGAAACTCATCCAGAAGTGGCTTTTTCTGCAATAGCGACAAGGGCACCTGGCTGAGGTTGTACACTTGGAGATCTGCAGTGAGTGCCTGAGCGAAGCACCTTACTCTGACTTTGAACAGCTCTCCATCCAATCCCGGGCACTCCAGACAGGCAAGATCTCGCTGCATCATCACTCATGCCGGGGAGGACGTCTGCAGAGGACACGCACTGCTGCAGGGCTCCCCCCAGACCCAGGTCTCATCCAGCACCCAGCTGCAGAGCCCCCACTGCAGAACATCTTCCCTAATGGGCTGATTTACCTTGTCACGTCCTGGGCTCAGGCTGGGCCTGCCCTGAAGCGTTACCTTGGTGCACCAGAGCCTGAGAGTCAGCAGAGAACAAGCACAGCATTTTCTGCTCTAGATTTCTTGTAATAAATCACAGTAGGTGTGAAGTGCCAGCCTGCACCTGCGTGCACCCCACGGGCAGCTCCCGCGAGCGGGAACCAGGGCCCTGCTCACAGCAAGGTGACATTTCACTGCCAGTAGTTCAGCTTTAATTACCCCTCTGCACAGAGAATAAACACTGCTGAGAACAGTGCAGAGTGTTCTGCACTCGTGCGAGCAGCGCTGCCTGTGCCGGGTCCCTGCACATTGCCTGTCCTGCGCGGGGGGGACAGCGAGGGGCCCGCTCCTGCTCTGCCAGCACCTCTGCAGGCACTGGGTTCTTTCCAACCAGCCACTGGAAAGCACGGCTCCACGTGCGAATAATGGTGGAGAGAGATTTTTATCACTCACAAATTTCACTGTCTGCTCTCACTCGCAGGAGCAGAAAGCAGTGATTTCCCGCACCGGTTGGGTACATCAGCCGAGGCACTCACGGACTTCTTAAGAGCAGAAGGCTTGGCTGATCCAGTTCCTGGCAAACAGGAGCCTGCGAGCCCTGGGCAGCCGTTTCTGAGCTGATTCAGTAATCTGCAAATTGCAGAGAACAGCTCCCAGAAACCAGCGTCTCCAACCACGGGCAGAACCAATACCAAAGGGCAAAGGGATGTGGTCCCGGCCTGGGGCAGGAGGGGAGAGGCCCAAACCACGCAGGACGCTGCTCCAGCGAATGTCTCACTGGAACAATCAGGGATTAAAACTGCCTTCAGCAGCACAAAGGTTTCCTCAAGGACACAGACCACCAGTGAGTACCCCTGAACCACCAGCACTGAGTGGAAACGTTTCCCTTGTTCCCAGCCATCTACACCATAGCTGAGACTGATGAGTGAATGGAGGGGTGCAGCCAGTGGCTGGGTGAAGCCCACCAGAGAACAGCCACCATAGCATCCCCTCACTTACACGTGGGACATCCAGAAAAATGGACCTAGACAAAAACACGCAGTTCCAACCCCAGGTCTCCGGAGCGGAACAGGAGCATCGCCCCGGCACACCGAGGGGAGCGTGGTGAGGGCAAGCTGTTGTGCTGCTCTTTGCTGGGTTCCTAACAAGGAAGGGACACAGGCCACGAGGGACTCTGCAGCTGCCACTGATCCTGCCAGGCTTGCATATGGCTCGTGTAAAGCAAAACTCAATTGCAAACGCAGAACAAAGACCGAATGTAGGAGGAAAAAAAGAAAATAGGAGCAGGTGGAGGAACAGAGTCCCTTTTGACGATGCCGCTAGCAGTCCCTTCCTTTTCCTGCAGATTATGTCACTTTGATGGCCCTGGCAGCTTGCATAAGGCGAAGCAGCCGCCGTAAAGCGCTGTCTGAATTCTTGCAGTCGCTCCCACGAAGGCTCCTCAGTCCACAGCAGAAGGAGAAAAACCCTCCTCGGGGTCTTGTTCTCCCCTTGAGATGTCTATGTGAGTCTCCTCGCACTCAGCAAACCCTATACTGAGAGCAAGAACTACACTGAGAGGATTCATGCTCAATGTGATGGTGGGGAAAAAACAACAGACCCAGACTCACACATCGGCCAGATTTCTATGAGAGTTCAGAGCCAGATTTTTCCTCAATCCTCAAGTGTCATGCTGAGCTCATTCATGGAAAGAGTCAGAGAGCTGACTCTTTGGGGAAAGCCTCACTTGGTGTGATTGGTAAAGCTTTCCCCTTCCTTCCCTGCCATGCTCTGGGGCAAACACAGGATGGCAAATAAGTTTCAAGGGGGACAATATTTGAAGGAGCATCTGGGCTCTGCTGGCAGCACTGACCGTACTAGTGCTCGGACACTCCCTGCACACAGCATGTGGAGATAGGAGAAGAGACTCCAGACAACAGAGCACTGGGGGGTCAGGGGGACCCTGGCCACCCCGCAACAAACCAGCCCCTCTGAAACTTGCTGGCCTGTAGCTGGAGCTCATGGCCCATGGGCAGATCTGTGGCAGGGCCAGGCCTGGGCTACACAAGACAAAACCCAAGGGGCAACAGACAGGAATGACCAAGCCCCGAGGCAGCCCCTGCACCCGTATCCCACTGGACAGCAGTGGCACGGCTCAGCTCAAGTGAGCACCCACCTCTGGGTACCAAGAGGGCCAGGGGCTCCAACTGTTCAGCTTTGATGATCTACCCAAAACCTCAGCAAAGGATGAGAAAATATCCCAAACCAGCAGCAGTACATGAACTACAGGGGAAGGCCACTGCTAAGTCACAAAAGCATCACTAAAATCCTGCCCTCAAGGGCACCTGTTGTCCAAGGCAGCAGCACTGAAAATGGAGCATAAAAAACAGGGGTACAGCCCCTGTGCCTCAGACCTGTGGGTGGGCAAAGAGCTACAGCTTCATCCCAATTGTTTTACCCTGATTTTTTTCAGGCTCATATCTTTACAGTAAAGATTCTGAGTAATCAATTCTCCATTCATATGGCTGTAGTACAAAATCACAAATTGAACCAAAAAAACAGCCAGAAAAGCACACAAAAACCCTCCATATGCAGCAGTGCCCACGTCGCTTCCACCCGGATCAGCACCGCACACACTGCCGAGGCTTGGACACACAATTCTTACTATTTATAACAGCAAAGTTGCCAGAGCAGCACAGTCCTGGAGGACAG
>NW_009922820.1:0-207 GCF_000696875.1 Nestor notabilis | reverse complement strand
ACAGGCCCCGCGCCCCCCCCCAGCCAGCAAGCCATTTCCTCGCAGCGCAAACTTAACACCAAGTACAACCCGCGGCTTAGTCAATGAAAGGCGAAACCATCCGTCAGCTGCTCCCGGCTGCTGCGCCGAGTTCAAGCGGTTCCGGAGCCCCGGCGGAGCGCGGTCCCGCTCCGTGCCCCGCGTCGGCGACGCGGATGTCGGGGCTCA
>NW_009922819.1:683-937 GCF_000696875.1 Nestor notabilis | reverse complement strand
CGGGCGCCGAGCCCTCACCTTGTAGAGCTCCTCGTCGAACTGGCTGAGCTGGGCCACCTCCTGCATCACCTCCTTGCGCATGAAGAACGGGGTGTACACCGGGGTGTAGCCCCTGGCACGGAGGCTCTGCAGCGCGTACTGGATCAGCGCCTGCTCCAGGAACACCAGGGGACCCTGGGGACACAGGGAAGCCACCTCCTGTCCCACATGGAGCCACCCCTTCCCGCTTGGCCGGCCGTGAACACTTGGGCAGC
>NW_009922819.1:0-211 GCF_000696875.1 Nestor notabilis | reverse complement strand
AGCCCCCTGGTTTCCCATGGATTTCCCCAACAATGGCCGTGTCCAGCGTTGGCTGAGCTGCTCTTTGTCTGCTCCCAGCGGGATACGCTGCCTTGTCATGCAGATCTCATCCACCTCCCCACAGAGAGCCCCCGTTTGCCACCGGCTGTCTGGCTCTGATGAACCAGCACAGCCAACCCCTTGTCCCTGCTCCTGTCCCTGCTCCTGCCCC
>NW_009922818.1:444-4396 GCF_000696875.1 Nestor notabilis | reverse complement strand
CCCGCGCCGCGCTCCGCTCTTATCACATCCCACAAACCTGCTGCTGCTGCTGCCTGCCGGAATTAACCTTCTTCGATTTTTCCTAGCTACGTGGCGATCCCCGGGTTTCTTCTAAACTGTTAACATCCCGTAGTGCTTTTTTTTTTTTCCCCCTACACATACACACACACACCCCTCCCTGATAGCTACTATTTTTAGGGAGAGAGAAAAAAAGAGAGAGAGGGAAAAAGAGAAAAGATTGAAAACGTTAGAAGGGCAGTAAACAGTGGCAGAAGAAACCTTGAAAAATGTGGACTCTCCTCTCGCAATTCCTGCCTCTATTTCCCCCCCCCCCACACCGCCTTTGTTCCTTTAGCTGTAACTCAAGTCCACCATAAACCTATATCCCCCTCCAAGAAGAGAGAAAGGGGAAAAAAAAATCTACAGCCAGAAAAGAATGACTTGACCGTTCTGACGTTTGGTGTTTTGACATTAATGACATTAATGATATTGATGTTTCACCGGGAAAAAAGCACTAGGAATAAGGGAGGGGGGGGAAGGGGGTGGAAGCGGGTGCAGGGGGACGACTTCAAAACTAAATTATGTTCGTTTCCTTATTCTTCTGTGACATTAAGTATACGTGTTTCTTCACTTGAATTTGAAATAGATGTATTGTTCTCAGGTGTTTCTTCATCACATTGTATTTAATTGTCTTCAGTCTTAGGAAATGTGTTGCCATCCTTCAGGCATGCACTTGAATGGACAATGCATCCTTCTATCTCAGAGTCCCGATTCTCCTACAATTTAAGCCTAAAAGCCCTCTTTCCATCATATCCCCTCAATCTGATAACTGTAAACGGGTTTCAGAGATTTCATTTTCACTCTTTGTTTGCATTTTTTTTTCCACCGTGTAAACAACGATGCAGAATATCGCCAGTTTCCTCAGTACCTTCACTCACAGGGCTTAGCGCCTGTGGAAATCTGCGTACAAATGCTCGCATTTTTTTTCACTGATGAGCTGGTGCAAGGCTTAGGTGAGGTTTGAAAAAGGAAGAAAGTTGCTCTCACGAACCCTCAAGTGCCCCTGACTTTTTCTTAAGTTCCAGTCTTGGAGATTTTCCTAGAGTTTGAAGTCAGGTTTCTCTGGATTGGGATCGGGATCTTTCCCCGCTTTATTGGCAGGCTCCAGTATTTGGAATAGCTGTACTTTCAGGCTGATGAGTTTCTTATTTGGGTGTTTTGTTTTGTTTTTTGTGGTTTTTTCCCCCCTCTGCTTTCCAAAGACCTTTTTTCCTTTTTTTTTTTTTTTTTTTCCCTCCTCCAAAACCTTCACTCTGACCTTAAACATCTGCTTTTAGCAACTCTGTTCCCTGACACTGGCCTGCACTTCCTTACGGGCAGCTTTAATTCATCATCAGGTGGGGATTTTCCTATTAGCATTAGTTCCAGTACTTGCAAAATGTTCTCCTGGAGCGGAAGGTTTAGGGCCCAGAGAGGTGCGTATTTCTGCCATCCAGGTTTTTGCTGGTTTGTTGTTGTTGTTTTGTGTGCACACTTTTAATGGGAGGTTGTGATAAAACCTTCCTGCTGGCTTTTGGTGTTTGGGCCTAAGACAAGGTCTTGACATGTATCGCAGGAATCACGAACTTCAAAGGCATGTCAACTCGGAGGTTATGGTTCACCTGCGTGGGGTCTTTGGTGCTGTAAATATCTTTCACATGTGACTGTGACTTAGTGACCATTTTTGGTATCCCCATTTCTGGAATAACATTATCAAAAATCTGCACGTGTTCCTGCGGTGTATTCGGATGCTCTTTGAATAGTCGTGGTTTTATCTTCAGTAGGGGGTATTTTAAAGTATGTCTATTCCTAGTTTTAGTTAATTATCTTTTAATGAAAGTGTCAGTCATATTCACATCTGCAGTATTAGGTTAAGATAATTAGATTTTCAAATGAGAAGCAATCTTCTTAAATCCCACACAGGAAAATATTTGTAGAAGATTCCAATTTATAATGACATCTGTACATTTTACCCTAGTTTTCATCCTAATAATTCCTCCCTCCCTCCAAGAATGAAATGTGTTTGGTAAAATATAGTGGATAAAATATTAATAAAACATCAATACTTGTATTTGTGGACGACGATGCATGTACGTGCATGAAACCTGCATTGTATGCAAAGAGACACTTTCCCTGGGCTGATATTTACTTCATTTTGATAAGGCTGTTTATAGTTGATATTGTATATTCTGGAAGGCTTTGCTTTTTATTTTGTTGCTATCTCCAAGCAATTACATGGCGGCCACCAAATAAAGTGTGTTATGTTTCTAGTGACTCTGCGTGTGTGGAGTGTGTGTGCATATGTGTAAATATGATGTAGGATGTGAGTGCGCACATGTGCGCGCGTGTGTATATGTGTAAATAAATACAGCTTTATCTCTGTATGGGCAGTTATTCCCTATCTTAGATATATTATCTTTCTTTACAGAGGTGTTGGACATTCATTATCCCATTGCAAACATATATTTTTTCATTAATTCCCCATTAAAAGAGAGAAGAGGGAAGAGAAAGACAGAAAGAAATATCTCCCTGATGGAATAATTAATTTGGACCTTACATTTCTTTTAAGTTCCAGGACAGTTTAAAGAGCAAGTCTGCCGTCCCCCTTCTGTCTTTCTTTCCTTTTTTTTTTTCCCCCTTTAATTTTCGCTAGCCATCTACTTTGTGTGCCTGTGCGTGTGTGTCTGTGTTACTAATGAAGTTTGCAGACTTGTGTTTGTATCCACGAGCTCGCTCCCTTCTGCTGCTGCCCCTTCTTCTCCGGGCTGGCTCTGGGGCTCACGCAGCCCCCGGCAGCCCCCGCCAGCCGCGGCAGCTCCGGCTTCCCCGGCTCCGGGGCTGCGCGTCATTTGCAGCCCGGAGAATGTTGATCACCTCACTAATTACACCTCTCCCTCTCCTCTTCGCTCTCCTCTCCCTCTCCCTCTCCCTCGCTCGCTCTCTCGTCTCTCTCTCCTCTCTCTCTCTCTCTCATTCCCAGAGTGCATATCGGGAATAGACACACAAAGACATGCGCACTCAACTTAATCAGCCATTTTTTTAAACAGGGCTAAAACGATAATAATTAGCAGAATAAAGACATATCGGATTTTCATTTCCTTTCCTCCTTTTCCCAACCCCTTCACAACCAAACAGCGAGACCGCGGTCGGCACATGCTTTAACAACTCCCGGACCCCAAAGGACCGCTCCATGCCCCCCACTTCTTGCTCAATCATTTTTATTTTCACCCAATAAAGTTGGAGGATTATTTTTTTTATTATTTTTTTAATGAACCTTCTCTCGTTTACTTGGATGTGATCAGCTGTTAAGTAAATAAAGCAAAACAAAAAAAAGAGGCGAAGATCCAGTAGGAACTGCGAGGGGAAATGGAAAGTAAGTTTTTTCTTTAACTTTTATTGAGTAGTTTGTGTTAAATTTAGGTCGAGTATCGATTATCTTTCCAGGCTGATCTTGCACAATCTTTGATATTTCGCTCTCGCCCGCTCGCTCTCTCCCCCTCTCCCTGTGCCTCTTTCTCTCTCTCTCACATACACACACACACTCACATCCCCAGATCCCATGTACCTCTTCCCTCTCTCTCTCCCCCCTTTTTCCGCCTGTTTCCCCATTTTTAGGTACAATATTTGCTCTCACTGCGGAAGGAGGGGCTGCTTTTTCTCTCTCCCTTCTTTCTTTCTCTCTCTCCCTTTCTCTTTTATTCCGGGGGTTACGTTTTGTTTGTGTATTTTTTTTTTTTTATTTTTTTTTTTTTTTGTTTTGGTTCGGGGCTGTAGGTTTGGGGTTTTTTTCTCTCTCGGACTGTAACTTTCGGATTAAGTGGAGGACCGTGCTCAGTTTGCAGAAGAGGTTCTGGGGGTGCCCCCCACTTTTTATTTCGCTCTTTTTTTGTAGGGAGCTCGGGGGTGGGGGGCG
>NW_009922818.1:0-413 GCF_000696875.1 Nestor notabilis | reverse complement strand
ATAGGGGAAGCCGTTAGGGCTGTCAGAAGTCATCGCTCGCCAGCCCCTTCAGAGCTCGCACTCCCGTTTCGTATCTCGGTCCCCCCAAAACTTTGAGGTGCTTTCTGAAAGCTCATTCCGCTCTCCCACCCTCCTTCCCTCTCCTCTCCATCTCCAACCCCCTCGGCCTCCCAAACTTTCGCTTTCGGGCGGGGGGTGGTGGTGATGGTGGGATGCCAGCAGGGCAGTGGGGACCCTGACTGAGTGCGTGTGTACAGGAGAAGGTGTGGGGTGCTTTTTTCCCCTTTCCCCCTACACCCCCCGGTTTTATTTCGCAGGTAGGTTTCTCAGGAGCAGAGGCAGGACTGGCTGTGCTGGTGTGTGTCTGTGTGTGTGCGCACGGGGATCGCGCTGCTGGCTGCCGTCTCTGGCAG
>NW_009922817.1:0-1990 GCF_000696875.1 Nestor notabilis | reverse complement strand
CGGCCCTGCGGCACACACCGCTGTGACTCCGAGCGCACGGGGAGACCCCTGTTGTCCCCAGACACCCCATCGCCCTGGTTCCCTTTTTCCATGTTCACTTATTCCATGATTCCCATATCCCTGGTGCTCCCCGTGTCCCAAGGACCCTGTGCCCCACGGTTCCCAAGTCCCCAGTGCTCCCAATGTCCCCAGGGACCCTTTTCCCCGTGGTTTCCTTGTCCACAGTGCTCCCTGTATCCCCAAGGACCCTGTGCCCCACTCTTCCCATGTCCCCAGTGCTACCTCTGCCCCCAGAGACCCTATGCCCCATGGTTCCCACGTTCCCAATGCTCCCCGTGTCTCCAGGGGCCCTGTGTCCTATGGTTCTCGTGTCCCCAGGGCTACCACTGTCCCCAGGGACCCAGGTCTCCTTGGTTCCCCATGTCCTCAGGTCTCCCCACATGCCCAGAGACCCAACACCCCAGACCTCCCCATCTCCCAGTGCTCCCAGTGTCCCCAGGGTTCCCATTGCCCCGCATCACCTCAGTCATACAACTCCCCATGTACCCACACCCATGTCGTGTCCCTTGCAACCTGCCCCTGTATCCAGCCCCTGTCCCTCTGTGCCTCCCACACCCTAGGACGGCCCCAGCCCCACTGACCGGACGCGGGAGAGGAAGAGGAAGGTGTTGTTCCAGTGGGGCAGGAGCTGGGCTGTCTCCTCGTCGTACACCCGCACGTTCATGTAGGTGAACAGCGCCGGGAAGAAGTTGTCGATCTCCCGCGCCACGTTCAGGATGTGGGTGACCCTGAGGTGCCATGAGCAGGGGTAGGGTTGGGGAACTGCCCTATTCCATGGATGAGCCCAAAGCACCCCACACCCACCCCACCGCAGTACCATGGACCTGCTGCACCCACACTGCCGAGTGTCCCATGATGACCCCACATCAGTCCCAATGGATGGACTATGGACCCGATGGGATGGTCCCTACGAAGACCCTATGCCCACCCCAGTGAGTGTTCCATGATGACCTGATGGCCAGCTTAATGGGTGCCCTACAAAGACCCGGAGATCAACCCAATGGGTGCCATAAAAAGACCCATTCCTATCCCAGTGAGTGCCCTACAAGGACCCTTTGACCACCCCAACGGGTGTCCCATGATGACCTGATGCCCAAGCCAATGGGTGCCCTACAAAGACCCCATGCCCACTCCAATGGGTATCCCATGATGACCCCGTGCCATCCTAATGGGTGCCCTACAACGACCATTCCCATCCCAATGGGTGCCCTACACAGACCACATGCCCACCCCATCATGATGAGCCCATACCCACCTCACCGGATCACCCCATGATGACCTGCACCACCATAACACCCTAGGTGACCCCATGCAACCCCACTGTTCCACCCCACAGTGGCTTTATGCCCCCCCCACCACTCTGCCCCACACAACCCCGTGCTCACCGGTTCTGCTGCAGCTCCTCCAGGTTGGCCGCGTTCCACTCAGATCCCTGCATGGTGGCAGAGGTGAGGACTGCGGACAAGCCCTGCCCGCCTTCCCCACCATGCCCAACCTTGCCCACCAGGTAGAGGTGTGGGAAGACATGTGAGGGTCGGTCCATCTGCGCCAGCACCAGCAGCATCTCGTTGTCGATGAAGTCATTGTGCTGGGCCAGGCTGTGTCCTGTGCGCCGCTCCAGCTCCTCCCGAACCTGGGAACCACCATGGGCTGATGGATACCCCTGCTTCTGGACCAGGCTCTTGGCCCCAGCCTCGTGTCACCCACCTCCTTGGAGGTGACGCTCTCCAGGTCAGCGCTGGCCATGACGTCCCGCAGCAGCGCCCGCACCGTCTGCTCCGACAGCTCCGGTGCAGCCGGCCTGGCAGCAGCACCACTGCAGCGCCAGGGGCCATGGAGCGCCCCTGCCCTGCCTGCCCAGGCCCCGCCTCCTCTGCACCCAAACCCCGCCCCTAAATGTAAGCACCGCCTCCTAATGACCATAAAAGGG
>NW_009922816.1:654-1029 GCF_000696875.1 Nestor notabilis | reverse complement strand
CCAATGTTCACCATTGGCCACTAATGGTCACTGTTGGCCACTGTTGGCAACTATGGGTCACCATGGGCCACCAATGGTCATTGTAGGCCACCATGGGCCACTAATGGTCTCCATTGGCCACTATGGGCCACCACTGTCCACCATGGGCCACCGTTGGCCACTAGGGGCCACCATTGGCCACTAGGGGTCACCATTGGCCACCATGGGCCACTAATGGTCACCTTTGGCCACCGTTGGCCACTATGGGCCACTACTGTCCAACATTGGCCACTAGGGGTCACCATGGGCCACTAATGGTCATCGTTGGCCACCATGGGCCTCCAGTGTTCCCCATTGGCCACTAATGGTCACCGTTGGACACTCTGGCTCTGCCTT
>NW_009922816.1:0-297 GCF_000696875.1 Nestor notabilis | reverse complement strand
ACCTTGGGCCACTAAGGGCCACCATTGGCCACTATGGGTCACCGTGGGCCACCAATGTTCACAGTTGGCCACTAATGGTCATCGTTGGTCACTATGGGTCACCGTGGGCCACCAATGTTCACAGTTGGCCACCATGGTCCACTAATGGTCACCATTGGCCACCGTTGGCCACCAGCGGTCTCCATTGCCCACCACGGGCCACCACGGGCCATCAGGGCTACCATAGGGCCAGCTGGGGCCGGCAGCGGAGGAGCGAGGCGGTGGCCACCGGGGGGCAGCAGCAGCCCCAGGGGGTGG
>NW_009922815.1:1039-1638 GCF_000696875.1 Nestor notabilis | reverse complement strand
CCAGCGGCTCTGAGCCATCCCCAGCCAAAGGGGTGGGAAAGAGGGAGCTGCCCCTGCGCCACTCTGCCCCCGAGCCCCCCAAGAGCAGCAGCAGGGGGGTTCCGCGCAGCCGCCCCAGCTGCGGAGCTGAGCGAAGCCCAGACTGAGTCGGTCTCTTCATGACACTTATCTGAACCCTGTGGTCAGAGAGCGGAGCTGCCGCTGCAGCTCCCCGCAGGGAGCACAGCTCTGGGCTCGCTTCATCTGCCCAGCGCCAGCCTGAGAGCACCCCAGGACAGCCCCGGTCCCAAGCGCCTGCCAGCAGCCAAGCTTCTCCTAGAGGGAAAAGCACCATTTCCCAAAGGTTTCCTACCTCCTTTCCAGGGGGCAGGGAGGGGTCTTGGGCATGGAGGTCACTAGCGACAGGTACAAGGCTTTAATGTGGTGCCAGCATCTCCAGACGCCTCCGGCCAGGCGGCACAAGCGCTGCTCTGCTCAGGAGGCAGGCAAGGGGCTGCAGAGCTTACAGTAAGAGGAAGGCGGAGACTGCCAGGAACCGGCAGAGACGAGGAAGGAGCAATTTTCGAGTTCACGACTTGCGAATGGCTGGAAATCGACGG
>NW_009922815.1:674-939 GCF_000696875.1 Nestor notabilis | reverse complement strand
ACAGCACCGGGGCAGCCCCGAGGGCCAGCGCCCGGCCAGCAGGGCTGTCAGAGAGGACGCAGTGGGGGGGAAGGCTCTGCCCTGCGGCCCGTCTGACACCGTCCCCATCGCTCGACGTGGTGCTTCTGGAGTTTGTGGCCATTGCTCCTTCCCCGTTTTCCTGGATGCTTTTTGTACGAGGAGAGAAAGGAGGAAGCATCCTCCTGCGCACTGAGGCGCGGGGACAAGGCAGACACTGGCACCTGACATGGAGCTAAAGAGGGGT
>NW_009922815.1:0-225 GCF_000696875.1 Nestor notabilis | reverse complement strand
GGCGCTTGGGAGGGCCAACGGCGGAAACCCGGCCCGGCCGGTGAGCTCAGCCTCCTCACGGCCACAGACCCCGCGCACCGCCTGGGTCCCCCCAAGCAGAGCCGGCTCCCTGGAGCCCCATCAGGCCGCAGCAGCCACCTCGCTGCACCCCTGCTCCAAGCGACGGGAGCACCGAAGGGGCAGAATGGAGCCCCCCCGGCGCCACGTGGCATTTGGACAGGAACC
>NW_009922814.1:0-68395 GCF_000696875.1 Nestor notabilis | reverse complement strand
TGGCTGTCCCTAGGCTGTTCAGAGGGAGCCCTGTGCCATGGGGCTAACAGCTGTGCTCTGCTTCCTCCTCCTGCTCGGCGGCTCGGAGGCCAAGCGCACTGCAGGTAAGACCTCTCTGGCGCTGGGATCAGACAGGGAAGGGAAGTGGGTTGGGGGGAAGAAAACGCTTCTTGGTTTCTGTGTAAGCAGCTGAAATTGTTCTCGGTGGTGAAGAATGACAAAGCTGTCAAAAGAACAAAAATTTTTGACTTGATCATTAGCTGGTTGTGGACAGGAAACTTTCTCTAGTGTGGAATTTGTGTAACCTTCAGAAATAAGAATGCAGTCTCTAGGAGCCAAGCGCATGGCTTGTACCCCTCTGTGCTGGGCAGAGGAAAGGGGGAACTTGATGTAGGAACTGGCTGAAGGAGGGATGGGGCTGTAGATTGCTGTCATAGTGCCATAGAGGATCCGCTGCTGTGCTTGCTGTCACCCAGCCAGGCTAGGCAAGCCCCAACACAGCAACATTGCAGCCTGGGCTTTTGCTGTCACCTCTTTTCCACCAGAGCCTACTGAGGTGCCAAAACAGCTGCTATGTTTGTGTGTCAGTCAGCAGGTACCTGGCACTCCTGTGCTGACTGGCTCCTGTACAAGAATGCACATGCACTGCTGCACAGCAGCTCCTGATGGGACTGCTGTACCACTGGGGCTATGTCTGTACTCCGATGTGAGGTGCTGGATCTCACACCATATGCACCACATATGTTAACAGTATGTTAAGTGGTCCTGAGCATCTACTCAGCCTCTTCTTGTCCCTTGCTCATGTATCTTGTTCTGATCTCTGCAGAATCCAGGAGTGATGACAACAGTGTCTTCGATCTCTTTGAGCTCATTGGCTTAATTCGGAAGGGAGCTGGGCGCCGGGCACCCGGGGTGCACCTGGTGAAGGGACCGGAATCCTCCAGCCCTGCTTACCGCATTGAAGATGCCAGTCGCATCCCTCCTGTCCCTGACTCAAAGTTCCAAGACTTACTAGATGCCATCCACACTGAGAAGGGCTTCATCCTCCTGGCCACTCTCCGGCAAGCCAAGAAGAGTAGAGGCACACTGCTGTCTGTGGAACAGAAAGACGGCTCTGGTCATGTCTTCAGTCTAGTATCAAATGGCAAGGCAGGCACCCTGGACCTGAGCCTTTCTGGTGATGGCAAGCAGCAGATAGTGTCTGTAGAGGATGCCTTACTAGCTACAGGACACTGGAAGAATATCACCCTCTTCGTGCAGGAGGACCGAGCTCAGCTCTATGTTGGGTGTGAGAAAATGGAGAATGCAGAACTGGACATCCCCATCCAGAACATCTTCACTAGGGACCTGGCCAGCAGTGCGAGGCTCCGTATTGCCAAAGGGGGAGTCAATGACAACTTCCAGGTAAGGCTTTCACTGATGTTTGCCTTGTGTTTTCAAATGTCTGCCCTGAGGCACGTTAGCTACTTAACCAGCCTAAATAGCTACAAAGACATGGGTAACAGGGGGAAGGGGTTCTGACTGCTTTGTGTACAGCTGATATGGACCACCTCTAAACCTACTAAACTTCAGTAATGGAGTTTGATGGGCAAAGCATTAGGTTTGCAGGGATAGAACTTTCTGCAGCAATAAGAAGGCGCTGAAGCTTCCAAACAGGTAGTTGTGGTTTCACTGCTCAGCTTCTGAATCTTCTTATGAGATTCAGAAATTCCTGGGGTTTTTCCTTCCTGCCTGGAGAGCTGCCAGGTCCTTGTGGTCAAGGGTAAGAATGTCAGGAAGCAGGGCTTGTTATCATTAAGGAGAATAAAGCAACATGTTTCACTTTGCCATCTGTCTGTCATGAAATTACTTCTAATGATCGTATGTGACCATAAGTGCCTACAAGCTCTCTCCATGCAAGTTGTACTTCTTTACCATGCAGTTGCTGCAAGTGGCTGTAATTCTTCCTCTGTCCACAGGGACTGCTGCAGAATGTGCGGTTTGTGTTTGGAACAACCCTGGAAACTATCCTGAGGAACAAAGGCTGCTCCAGCTGTAAGTTTTCAATCGTTCAAATCCAATGACCTATTAAAAATAAGATTTCTCATTGCATTAGAAAGACAAGTTGAAACAGAACTCAGAAGTATGCTGATGTGCAAAATCCGTGTTGCATAAGAAATATGACTATATTTCTGCAGGCAACCTAGTGAATCTGATGGCAGCTGTTTAGCAGGTGTTACCCTGGAATGATAAATGCACATGGTAAAAAATGCATTTATTTTGTGTGTTTGTGTCTCAGCCACTAGCGCGATCATTACTTTGGACAACCCTATCAATGGTTCAAGCCCAGCTATCCGCACTAATTACATTGGCCATAAAACAAAGGACATTCAAGCAGTCTGTGGTTTTTCCTGTGATGAACTAACAAATATGTTTGTGGAACTGCAAGGGCTCCGGTCCATGGTTACAACGCTTCAAGACAGAGTTCGCAAAGTGGTGGGTGTTGGTTAAATTCATGGTACCTTTCATTAACTGGCACTTAGTGAATGAATTATAACCTGTCCTTTCAGAGCCTGGATAAACAGTAATAACTTTCCTCTGACTTATGTGGAAGAGGGTGTTTTCTGCATTCTAAATACGTTCTCTTTGCTTTTCTTCCTGCTTTCTCTCCCACCCCCTCCAAGACTGAAGAAAATGAATTCATTGCCAAAGTAGTCCAGATCACGCCTGGAGTGTGCATTCATAATGGAATCTTGCACAAAAATAAAGAAGAGTGGACTATTGACAGCTGCACAGAATGTACCTGCCAGGTGAGATTCCTCACATGCATAAATCCTCTGTATATAAATTCATGAGTTGAAATTAACAGATATTTATAAATGATACTCTATGAGAAAGTGAATCCTGCACAGGATTTCTTGGCTTACTGCAGTAGCCAAAGAATTATTTGGTTGATTTCACCCCACTAGATCTCTGGTATAAAAGCAGCTTTGATGCAGTGTTACAACAGCAGTATTTTAGAAAATTATACAAAATGCCACTATGATACAACTTTTAACACTTTTAATTCCTTAATTTGGGGAATGCCTGTATTCTTTACGTAAGTCCATAAGTAAACTAAAAGTCAGCATCAATAGAACACATTTATAGTATTACTAGCTTTGCTGCCTGGAATACTTTAGATCCACATTCTGTACTTGCTGAACCTCCTGCTGGCTTAGTAGGAAAAGACATTCTAATACTTAGTAAAGGCTCTTAAATTTATGGGATTTTTTCTTTATCTAACAAATGCTTCTAGTTGCATCCTATTAACTGTAACAGATTATATGGAGCAGCAGTCCTAGATTTCAGTTTAGCTATTCAAATCCCAGGATCGCCTGACAACATATTTATGCTTTGAGTTCCACTTCTGTGGAATGTTGTAAAAGTACACCGAAACATACACTTTCTGAGTTTCTTTAAACTTGCTTGCTCCCACTGTGGAGAACCAGTCTACCGAAGAGTGTGCTAACTAGCCTGCTGCTGTTTAGAAACTAAAGGCTGAGTATTTTTACATATGCAGTCCAAGGCGTCTCGTCAAGTTCTGCATCTGCTTCTACAGATCTCTACATTTATTTTTTTTTTTTTTGTCTTCTAGTCAGAAAATGATACTTTGACTTCTGCATTTGCCTTTTTCCTACCAACCCTGTTACTCGATGTTAGCTGTAATTGCCTTAATGAGGTCATTTGCTTGGGGAGATTGAAATAGTAATCATGAGAGCATTCTCCTGGCCAAGCTGCTAGCTTCCAGGAGCAAAACAACAGGCTGGCCTTTAGCTCGTGCTGAGATTGGAGGTGTATGTTCTTACCCTGCCTGTTTGGCTTAAATATCAAAGACCTCTAAGTATAAGTTACAGATTTCATGTCTCTTGAGCAGAGTCCACCAAACTCGTTTTATCTTTACCATATAATCAGCTTAAATTCATATTAACTGAAAAGAAAGTTGGCTTCTTGTTTCATTCTCTTGAAGTCTGACCTTGAGGTATCACATGATAGTCTTTTACTCTAGCCAGCATCTAGTAGCTACTCTTGATCAACTTCCGAAAAACCAAAATACTTCTCCTCATGACTGAAAAATGTGTGAGAATGGAAGTGAGATGACGTTGGACTGTTGTATTAGCTCAAAATACAAGGGTCTCGACTTTAGATGTGCTATTGAGTTTTGAAGTGCTGCTGACATAATTTGTATTCCACTTATTGCAGTTCTCACAATTCTTTGTAGAACTCTGCAACTATATGCCGGAAAGTGTCCTGTCCTCTCATGCCTTGTTCCAATGCCACTGTGCCTGATGGGGAGTGCTGCCCTCGATGCTGGCGTAAGTACTTCATGCTTTTGCACTTGTATTGCAGTTGGCTTTATCTAGGGAGACTCATGCCGCTTTAAAATGCGCAACTGGGTATAACCTTGCACCACTGGAGTAGGGTTAGGCTGATGCCTCTCTGAGGCTAATCATTCAGGTAATGCATGTGAGCGCTGAAATGTTCGAGTTCTTGGCCTTTATCTTGTACAAGGAAGGAAGATGCCTGTGGCTTTTGAGGACAGTTGTGTCCTTTTATTTGTGAAGAGTGGGAGAAGAGCCTATAGAAAAATGTATAACTGCAGTTTTATTCAGAGCTGTATCTCTCTGCAGCTAGCGACTATGCAGATGATGGGTGGTCTCCTTGGTCTGAATGGACTTCGTGTTCTGTGACCTGTGGGAATGGGATTCAGCAGAGAGGACGATCCTGTGACAGTCTCAATAACCGCTGTGAAGGGTCTTCTGTACAGACTCGGACTTGCCACCTTCAGGAGTGCGATAAGAGATGTAAGTACTTGATCTACTCACACTGCTAATAAAATGGAAGCTGCTTTTATTGGCTTAATGTTAACAGCAAAGATTACCATGTAGCCCTGTCACTAGGAAGGAGCAATGGCTTCTAGCTTTAAGGATCTAAATTAATCAGGTAAAGGGGACCAGATACGTAATGTGGTAAATAGGCATGTTTGGGCATTGCTCCCAGGGCAAAACTTGAGGCAGTTTAGGTAAGCAGTTTCCCTAGTGACAAAACAACTTGATCTGTGATAGTGCTGAGGTTGTCCAATATATGTGGAGACCTTGGTACAGTTCTGGTACTGGCTGTGTCCAAGGTGTGCAGCTGAAGTCTGTTCTTCAGAAACTTTTAATAACATCTCTCTCTCTTGCAGTTAAACAGGATGGTGGCTGGAGTCACTGGTCACCATGGTCATCATGTTCTGTCACTTGTGGCACGGGCATCATCACTAGAATTCGTCTCTGCAACTCACCGGTACCACAGCTGAATGGCAAACCTTGTGAGGGTGAGGCAAGAGAAAACAAACCCTGCCAGAAAGATCCTTGCCCAAGTAAGTGCACCCAGGTGGTAGCTACTATTTGGTAGCTTAACTGGTGAACATCCTGAGTAGTTACTATCTAATCTAGCTCTAGTAATATTCTCCCTTTAAACTTTGGGATGGGCTAGGTAAAACCTCACAGGTTAGTTTCAGGTGAAACTGAACTGTTTACATGAAACTGTCTTCTATGGCTCTTCAGTGGAGCCCATTAATTCTGTCACTTATGTCTGAAGTGTTCTCACGATAAAAGTAATAGTCCTTAGTCAAGAAGAAATTAGTTGCACCACCGAATCTAAAGCTATACATGTCTTAACTTTTATCTTCCTTTAGTTAATGGCAACTGGGGACCATGGTCTCCGTGGGATGCTTGCACAGTGACATGTGGAGGAGGACTTCAAAAACGTAGCCGTCTCTGCAATAATCCTGAGCCTCAGTATGGTGGGAAGACTTGCGTTGGTGAAGCTAGAGGGACTCAGGTCTGCAACAAACAGGACTGTCCAATTGGTGAGTATTCATTTTCCCATAAACATCTGAAGATTGTATACAATCTTGGAAATACTGATTTAAAATTTTGATGTAAGTCTAAAACACAAGTGCTAGAATTTTAAACCAGCATATCGGCCAAATACGGTACTATAGCAGCATGGCAAATGTCCCTCATCCTAACAATTTCTCATTTGTTTCTCAGATGGGTGTTTGTCTAATCCCTGCTTTGCGGGGACTACATGTACCAGCTCCCCTGATGGCTCCTGGAAGTGTGGTGCCTGTCCTCCTGGCTACCATGGTGATGGTATCCACTGCCAAGACATTGATGAGGTAGGGAGACTAGAGTTTTCACTTTGAAAGGAAGTGAAAGAAGATGGGAAGGGGGGATAAAATCACAGTGGCTTATAATGCTAACCATTGTTTTCCTCTATCTCAAACTTGTATTTCAGTGCAAAGAGGTTCCTGATGCCTGCTTTGTCTTTAATGGTGTGCATAGGTGTGAGAATACTGAACCTGGGTATAACTGTCTTCCTTGTCCGCCACGTTTCACTGGGACACAGCCATTCGGTCGCAGTGTTGAGGATGCCATGGCTAACAAACAGGTATTGTCAACTTGAGAGCTATTCTGGGTTATGAAATCTCACAAAGTTTCTGAACCACAGAAAGCACCTAAATTTTAGGAAAGAAGGACTTGGCACATCTAGTAAACCACCATGCTCTGATTCAGAACAGGAAGAACATTGAGCAGTTTGAGTTCAAAATGCATTTTAAGTGGCTGAGAGATTTTTGTAGTGCTTAGTTCCAGTTGAAAATGAATAAGGTCTGAACAGGAAAAATAATGATTAGTGCTAAGACTGCTGCTGGAGTTGGGGAGTGGAAGAATGTGATGTATGAGGCCTTTTCCTTCCTGATTGAAGGATTTCTGATCAAAATAAGCATATACTGTCCATGTTTCATTTGAATCTCTGGGGGAAAATTAGGGATAGAAAGATGTTTCCAGTGGATTTAATTTCTCTGTGGTCTTCTAGGTCTGCAAGCCACGTAATCCGTGTACAGATGGAACACATGACTGCAACAAGAATGCCAAATGCAATTACCTCGGCCACTTCAGTGACCCCATGTATCGCTGTGAATGTAAACCAGGCTATGCTGGCAATGGTATAATCTGTGGAGAAGATACTGACTTGGATGGATGGCCAAATGAGAACCTTGTTTGTGTTGCCAATGCCACTTACCACTGTAAAAAAGTAAGTTTATCCTGTTTTCCCATCTACTGTTATAACAGCTTATCTGAGAAATATACAAAACATGTTATGTTTGAGGTGTAAAGCAAGTCTCTGTCTAGTTTGAGCTATTAAACTGTCCTCTCTATCAAGTTACTGCTAGGAGACTCTGGCTCTTGCTTTAGATGTCCTTGCAATGTAGGGGAAAAATGAAGCCTGGCAACACTATGAATGTTCTAGGAAAACTCTAGCTTAGTCTGTGCCTATATTGGCTGTGCTCTGACAGATACCTTCAGAGGAATAAAAAAGGGTAATATTCTGAAAAGCAGCTAAATCATTTGTTTTAAAAGTGATTGAACTATGGCCCTCTAAATTTTAGCTAGTCATTACTGTGACGGTAAGTCTGAGACAATTACAGTAAGGTAAGTTACTTGACTGAGGTATTATGATTTTGCCTAATGATTAGATCTTACCTGCTAAAATCCCTATTGTAATCATGCTAGGAGTAACCACATCTGTATACTTCTTCCTTCTAGGATAACTGCCCTAATCTGCCCAACTCTGGGCAGGAAGACTATGATAAGGATGGGATTGGTGATGCCTGTGACAATGATGATGATGACGATGGCATCCCTGACGACCGGGTAAGACAACACAAAAGATGAGCCTTTGAGAATGTAGCTTTCCTATTCCCCTTCCTTCTAAGCTGGGGTCTAGATTCCAACCTTATTCTTGAGAGGACCATAGGAAATTGCTGGCACTGACTGTTCATATGCCTAACTATGCAGACAAACTTTTTGCAGCTGGTTGAGGTTTGGAAGTGAATCTTTTTTTTTTTTTTTTTTTTTTTATTAATGTAGAGGGGGGTTGTTTATTTTTGTTTGGTTTTTTTGTTAGGTTTTTTTTGTTTTTTTTTTTTTTTTACTCAGCCAATCCTATTATCAGAGAAGTAATGGGGTGTTCTGAGATAGAAGCATTCCAGTTTTAACTGTTTCCCTGCCTTTCACTTCTCCTTTCATATAGTGATACAAGCATAAGCAGAATCTGGTTAAAGCTTTATCTCTCTTTAAAGGCTGACTTCTTTCTTGCTTTTGCAGGACAACTGTCCATTCATCTACAACCCACAGCAGTATGACTATGACAGGGATGATGTTGGTGACGGCTGTGATAACTGCCCCTACAATCACAATCCTGATCAAACTGACACTGACAACAATGGAGAAGGAGATGCATGTGCAGTGGATATTGATGGAGATGGTAGGTAGCCTCTAATCACTCCTTTTTAGGTTTTCTAATCACAGATTGATTAAATGTACTCAATGTACCATTGATTTCCTAACAAAATTTCATCCATGACCACATGAAAGTTCTCCCCTGGTGGCTTCAGGACTACTGAAGTAGCAGTTATAGTTAATGCAGTTAATGCAAATTCATCTTGAAATATACACATTTTGGCACAGTTGAACTCTGGCTCTGCTCTTGCAGACAGTAGGAACAGAAGTGTGTGGCAGAGCTAGTGATGAGTTAAGTTTCAAAGCTTTTAAATGCTGCTCAAAATGCTTTCAAAAAAATATCAGGAGTGTGAAGTCCTTGTGCAGTCCTCTGCAGCACAGAGCTGTCTGACTTTCATTCATGAACTCTTCTTAATTTTGCAGGGGTCCTTAATGAAAGGGACAACTGCCAATATGTCTACAATGTAGACCAGAGGGATACAGATCTTGATGGTGTTGGAGATCAGTGTGATAACTGTCCACTGGAACACAATCCTGACCAGGTAGGGGATTTGAATTATATAAATAGAAGGCTGGTATTATTAAAAAGATAGTATGTTTTGCATTGTAGAAAGTATGTGAACAAGTGGCAGCTTAAATTTGACATGTCCCAAATCATTCTTATTAATTTGCCAAATGGTGCCTTTATCAAATAATACGCCTTCACCATTCAAACAGCTGCTAGGTGTTTCCTGGAAAGTAACTCTAGTGAAGATCTGTTGAGACTCACATGTACCCATCTCCTAAACATCTCTGAGGCTTGTCAGTTGTGGCAATCCTCATAGTGAGGATGTGAAATTCCTGGGAGCATTGTATGAAATCTGGGTAGGTAGGAACTACATGCTTCATTGCCTGAAGAGCTGTTTTCACATAGATGCAAAGTTGCTCTTTAATCTTTGTTCTTAAGTTTGAAACAGCTGCATTTCAAAAGATACACCTTTTCTACCAGTAAGGTGAAGGCAGCACAAGTGCTTTTCTCTAAGGAAAAAGCATATTCTGAATTCCACTTCATAAAAGTCTATGGGGGCCCAGCCTCTCGCACAACTCAGTGGTTCAAAAATGTTTGAGGCAGAAGTAGATAAAGCCTGTGCCGTCCTGTCATATAAAAGGCTGTAGTTTAATAGCTTCAGGGACATATCTGGAATGTTTGTAGGGTTAGAAAAGGTATTGCAAATTGGTGGGAAGTATAGCCTAAAAGCAGAGTTACTTGAAAGATTTAAACAGATACTATAAAATTTCTTAGTCTTTCTTGCTTGCTTTACTATTTCCCTTCCTAAGGGTGGAAAGTGCCTGAAGATCCTTTCAGACAATGTTTCTCTTGACACTTTGAAATCTTAAGAGATGACTGCAGTGGCTTGTTTTTGGTTTGGCAGGGTTTTTTGGTTGGGTTTTTTTTTATGGTGGTGGGGTTTTGGGTTGTTTTGTTTGTTTGTTTGGGGTTCCCCCCCATGTACACCTCTCTAATGAAGTTTTAGAAGTGGAGATACTAGATTTCAAACAGCAGAATTAGTAGTTATTCAAACTGTGCAGTATGCCTTCTGTCTACACCAGCCCCAGGGGCACTCACCAGTGTTGACTACTAGACTAAACCTTGAGGCAGCCTCAGGGATAACTGGAATGGTTTGTTGGGGTTTTTTTGGTTGGTGTGTTTTTTTTTTAGGGGGGGTGGGTGGGTGGGTTTGGGTTTTTTGGTGTTTGTTGTTTTGGGTTTTTTTTGTTGTTTGGTTGGTGGTTTACTTTTTTTTGGGTTTTTTTGGTGTTTTTTTTTTTTTTCCTTACTCAGCTTCTGAAATAAGAAATGACTGGCTAAAATACATGATCAGCAAGCACAGCAGTTCATGCAGTCCTTGATCACCAAGGGAAAAATTGTCCTGACTGAGGAGTCGTGGGACATTAAGAGCATTATAGGCTTTTATGATATGGTGTGGAACCTGTAAAACAAAGACTTGGTGGACTATGTTTTACTGTCTTTACTGGCTAGGTACAGAGTAGTCTGACCTTATCTGGTCCTTGGAACCAGGGAGTTGCCAGAGATGGTAGGAGGTGAAGTACCCTGTGTCTGATATGGTACACTAGTCATAGTCATGTTTCAGAAGAGAGGAGAATCAGATGACCACACTGCTTTCTGCTGTTGTGGCTTCAAATTAAAACCAGGGCAACACCAAAGCAGCCTGAAAGCAGTTAGCACAGGCAGCTTGAAGTAAGTGTGTATTAATCCTAATATTTCACTACATCCATCTTTGCTCTTGCTAAAGCAAGCAGAAATCTTAATTAATTCTAGCTGTTAGGACTCCTATTTCAGTCTTTTCAAAGTGGATTTTTATTAAGTGTTCTTTATTTTCTCCCTTTCTTAGGAAGACGCTGATTCTGACCGCATAGGTGATGAGTGTGACAACAACCAAGACATAGATGAAGATGGCCATCAAAATAATCTTGATAACTGCCCCTATGTGCCCAATGCCAATCAAGCTGACCATGACAAGGATGGAAAAGGTGATGCCTGTGACCATGATGATGACAATGATGGTATCCCTGATGACAAAGATAACTGCAGATTGGTTGCCAACCCAGATCAAGCTGACTCTGATGGTAAGTTGGCCAGTATCATAATAACATTTTAAAAGTATCTTCCACTAGTTTTGATGCATGGGATTTTGTTTTATTTTTATTTTGTGATTTGGTGTTTGGTTTTGTTTGTTTGGTTTTGTTTTTTTGGGGGTTTGTTTTGTTGGGGTTTTTTTTTGTGTTGGGGGGGGTTGTGTTTTGTTCTGTTTTTTTTGGAGGGGTGGGTTCTTGTTGTTTTGTGTGGTTTGTTTGTTTTTTGGTGTTGTGTTTTATTTGTTTATTTCTAAACTATTTAGGGTTGGACAAAACTTTCAAGTAACAAAAAGATAGAATGTCTGTATTGTTGTTATAGCACTCCTCAGGAGTAACAAGCAATGTAAAAATCAGTATGTACCCAACTTACTCCTAAAGCGCTATCAGGCTGGAGTGAAAGGGCATTTATACAGCAGCTATTGTGGCATCTGTATTGTGTCTGCCAGTAGTACATGGGCAGTCAGAGATCTGCAATTAAGATTACAACTCCAACTTGTATGACTTGGAAGCAAACAACAATAGTGATATAATGGTAAATTACTTGTGTCCTGCAGGTGATGGACGTGGAGATGCTTGCAAAGATGACTTTGATCAAGACAGTGTGCCAGACATTGATGATATCTGCCCTGAAAACGTGGACATTAGTGAAACTGATTTCCGAAAATTTCAGATGATTCCCCTGGATCCCAAAGGAACATCCCAAAATGATCCAAACTGGGTTGTTCGTCACCAGGGTAAAGAACTGGTTCAGACAGTCAACTGTGACCCTGGCCTTGCAGTTGGTAAGGGGAAAACTTTAACTCGCATTACACCAAGACATTACTTTGGTTTTTGGGTTGGGGGTAGGGAGAGGAAGAGAACCTGTGATATTAAGGAGTTGTTTAAGAATCACCAATGAGTGGCATCTAAACATTTCTCCTTTAATGCTCCATAGGTTTTGATGAATTCAATGCTGTGGACTTCAGTGGCACCTTCTTCATCAATACAGAAAGGGATGATGATTATGCTGGCTTTGTATTTGGCTACCAATCTAGCAGTCGTTTCTATGTTGTCATGTGGAAGCAGATCACCCAGTCTTACTGGGACTCCACACCAACCAAAGCTCAAGGCTACTCGGGTCTCTCCATCAAAGTTGTGAATTCCACCACTGGTCCAGGAGAACACCTTCGTAATGCTCTGTGGCACACAGGAAACACTCCTGGCCAGGTAAGAGTGGCACTCTGATAACCTACTCTTCTACACTGTAAGGCAGGCTGTTCTTCCAACAAGGTAGACACTGTACATGCTGATCAGCACAGCATGGTGGTCTTGGTGAAGACTGATAACTAACTATCCCAAATCTTGCAAAATACTATCTAAAATTAACAGGACTGCATACTGGGGACAGGCTTTTCAGCACAGCAGATCACTGTTTCTGGAATTGTGGAGTAGTTTTCTACTTATATATTTAAAAGTAAATTCAAATGCAGTCAATTTCAAAAGAATGGCTATGTTATCTCAGGCCTTTGGTTAATAAAGAAATATTCTTTTGTAGGTGAGAACTTTGTGGCATGACCCTCGTCACATAGGCTGGAAAGACTTCACTGCATACAGATGGCGTCTTAGCCATAGACCAAAGACTGGTTACATCAGGTGAGCATCATCCTTTTATCTGAAGTAATTATCACAAGGAAAGTGGATGTCTGTAAAGACGAACTTAACAGAAGCTTGTCAAAGATGGCTGACCTATTATCTCTTTGTAGGGTTGTAATGTATGAAGGGAAGAAAATCATGGCAGACTCGGGACCAATTTATGATAAAACCTATGCTGGTGGTCGGCTAGGATTATTTGTCTTCTCTCAAGAAATGGTGTTCTTCTCAGACCTTAAATACGAATGCAGAGGTACGAAAGACATTGTATTTAAGAAGTCTGTATAAATGGTTCAATAAAAATAAAACAAAAAATAAGAGCTAAGAGGGAAGGTTCACCCATGATCTTTTACGGGTCAATCTCAAGCAAGTTCTGCAGGCAGAAACAGGACACCTTCCTGAAACTCTTCACAGTCAAAAGTTTAAACGTAAAAAAGCCTGAATACATTTCTATTGTTATTTCAATGTATTTCAGTGTTGAGTTCCAGATATATTTTATATCTTGAAAATACTTCAAAATGAATCTGGAATGAATCAGCACAGCTGATGGTCCAAAGTGAAAATGCAAAATGCTGATTTTAGCAAGCAAGAGAGTAGTGTCTGACATGCAAAAAACTGATTTACTTGAAAGTAACCAAAGTAGATGGTTGTCCATGAACTGTAGGAATGCAATATAGTGGAGGTATATGACTAGTTCTAGGTGCTCTAGTCTTCTTAAATTATGACTTCATTATGTCATGGTGACATGGTTACATAGACTAGATTCTGAAGTCTACTGCCAGAAAGTACCTAAGCACTTTCAGCTGTCTTTACCAATGTATTTTTTACAAATGTCTGTAGGGATTGATGTGTTGGACATAATCATGCATAATACACAGAAATATTTAAATATCTTTTTTTTTTTTTTTTTTTTTTTCCTTTTTTTTTTTTTTTCCACAGATCCATAGTCACAGCGTTACTGGATCCAGAGACTATTTAAAAATGCTGGTATTGCACCTTCTGAAATGTTTAGCCTTACAAATCCTGGGACCATTATATTATTCCTTCCTTTCTTCTTTCTGTGTAAATGTGGACTCGAAATACATGACCTGCCTCAAGAGAATGCTTTTGAGAGCATGAAAGTGAACATACTTGGTATCTGACCTCTGCTGAAGTGGAAGGAAACAAATGTGTCTTGCAAATGAGAATTGTCTTCACTGAACAAGCACACTTCTTTCAGTAGGAAAGACATTTGTTTGCTGTTTATCACAGTGCAGTGTCACTGCCTCTCTAACTGGAGGTCCCATGGAGTAGCATTTTGTAAAAAGAACATCTTTGGATGTGCTCTGGACTACTTAAACTGAAGACCTTTCATTGTGTGGGGAAAAGGGATTTTGGGTGGGAGGGAGAACTCCAAGACTTTTTATTCTTTATGGAGGAGAGGAATTTTTGTAATGAGGGCTGCACTGCTTTGGTTTACATCCATTTACCTTGGAGAAATTATTATAGTTTTATGTCATATCTTTCAGCTGAAAACACAGCCTTTTGGTCCATTTGTGGTGAGCTAGATCACTGCTGTATTACACCGGACAAAGCAGATACCCTAAAACTGATTTCTGCGGTGGGAGGGGAGAAAAGAGGATAAAAACTGGCACACTGGATCATACCAGCTTTGGGAGAAGTGGGATTTACAATTAGATTCGGGTTTTTTTCCTGATTTAGATGCAGATCTTTTCTTACCTTTTTAAATGTTTTCTTTCAGATATGGTGCCAAAAAGCACCACCATCTCAGCTAGCACTTTGCTGTCCTTCAGGAAACCAGCAGGTGCTCTGCTTTTTATGGTTAAAAAGGCACAAATATAATAGTAATGAAAACATTCCTTTTCTACATGCCATAGATGCTTTAAACCTCTCACTTTGGAGGGGAAGGGGCCTATAGATAAAATACTGAAATTGTAAAATATTTATTTTTACCTATCCTTGATGTTATAATGACTGAGGGATTATTGATTAAAGCAACAAGAACTGCGTCAAGACTATCCACCTAATCATTGTTACAAGTCTTCATGACTGTTAGATTGTAAATATGGATTATTTATTAACTCTGTTCTATATGGAAACTAGAGAGGGTTTAGATGAGAAAAAAAAAATCATCTTGTTTGGAGCAGGTAGTGCTGATGTATTTGTTACAAAGACCAGTTTTCCTATAAAAGCCTTGAGGTGCAGGGAGAAGTGGTGGGGTGGCGGATGGGATGTTGGTTGTTTGGTTTTTTTTGTGGGTTGTTGTTTTTTGTTTGTTTGTTTGTTTGTTTTTTCTTCTCGGTCTGAGCTCCATGTTGGCTTTTACTTCCTTTATGCAAGGCAGTTGGTAGCCTGGCAGGCAACTGTTCTGCAGTGCGAAAACTCAAGTCCCTTGGGATGGTAGCAGTTCCTGTCCCATCCCTAGCTCTAGAGATAAGGGAACAACATTCACAATCTTACTGGTTTAGTGCTGGAAAATGTCTGCAGTGCTTTACCACTGGTCAGTGGGCCTGATACAAAACCAGAATACCTGCCTTAAGGAGATTGCAGAGAGGCACAATGACCACACACTGTAAACATTCAAACCAGCTGTTTGTGCCACTGCACACTCATTCTTGTAACTAGTGATGTGTGGCAACAAAAGAAGGAATTCTTCACAGACTAGACACAATTTCAGGAGCTCCTTGCAAAAGAGGGAGAGGGCTTGATTTTTCATTAATGGAAGACTGATTTTCCCCAACAGAAGGGGCAGCATCCTTATACCTATTATTTCCTTGTCTTTTCAAAAAAGGAAAAAATGAACACAGTGAAAGTTTTTTACGTACAAATATTACCTCATTGTTGTGTGACTGAGAAAAACCTTTGGATAAAACAGAGTTCAAATGTCTAATAAACTTTAAAGCTACTGTAGTACTAAAAAGTTAATGCTGTACATAGTCAAAATTTCTTTGCAGAAAATGTATTCTCAGTAAGGAAATGGCATTGGAAAAAAAAAGTCAGATACAGTTTCTAATGTTGTGTTATATTTTTTCCTGTCATCTTGTATACCATTGCTTGTATTTTTATAAATTATTTTTCTCATTGCCATTGTAATAGTTAATCACATAATTGTGTAGATAGGCTATTTAAATAATTTATCATGAAATGCTACCTGTAGAGTTAGTATTTCTATTTTTATAAATTGTTTGCACACTGAACTGAAGATTTTTTTGCTTCCCTCCTCCCAATTTTTTTGCTAGCATAATTTTCTAAGAACATGCTTTTTTTTGTAAACATTTTTAACCATTTTCCATTTTCAAGTTGTATAAGTTGTACAATAAAGCTTCTTACGTACAAAGAACAATAAACCAACAATGACATTTATATTTACACCTTTGAGCCATTGATGTTTTGTAATATCAGTGATTCTCCCCAGCAGTATGTTGTTATGCCGTCTCTACCATCTTTACATTAAAACTATGATGAAGGGATGCACCTAACCTTTTAGGTGGCATGGGGTGGTGGCTTCCTTCAAGGCTTCTGTAACTGCAGACACAGCAATGCTGCCCATGATGCAGCCACAAGGCAAAATGCTCTTTGAGGGATTTCGATCATCCCCAGTCAGGCTTACCCCCTATTTCCTTTTCATGGGAAGAGAGGCACCATGATGGCTATCTGCAGGGGCACATGAATAGCTGTTAACATATCTTCTAGACTGGGACTGCTGATGTGATCAAAAAGCTGATGGTGTGGCACTGTGACAACTGCTGGAACTTGATAAAAATAATAGTTAATAGTAGTTGCTCAGTGTTTACCTGCAGCAGCAGTTCGTCCTATGAGCCTTTTAGCAAAGCCAAATGACACATTAGGAGTGCTAGATACCCATATAAGAAGTGTATTTAGGGGATCCTGTAGATATACAAAAACCATCTTTAATCTTCCTGATATTGAAGAGCCCTGTTCTATGACATTTTCCCTATTTTTCTGTCACTAAGCTGTTGAGGACAGCCTCAACTATTTGATTTTATCGTACTGGGAACAAGGAGAAAGAAAGACAAAAATCTTGACCTGTTGCTTCCAAAGTACAAGTGGTTGCTGAATTTTTTCCCTCAACAGTTAACTTCTCTGGAATGAGACATGGGAGTGCACTGTCAATGTAACCTCTCTGATCTTCTCTGGGCCTGCTGTACCAAATGTCCTGCAGTTCTGGTCTCAAACTCTCTTCTTGCTTCCCAGAGGCACCGAGCACACGGAGAACTACAAACGAAGAAAGCTCCCCACCTGTAGAAGTCTCTTTACTGTGCTTGCAGGAAGAAACTGTTACTCTGGATTTAGAAAGGCAATCAGTTGTATGAACAGATGTACCTATGTATAGATATATGTAGTTCTGAAGCTGCTAATGTGGGAGAAGATAACCTTGGCAGCCTGCTCCAATGACCTTGTCTGAGCCCAAGCCAAACTTTCATGGTAATTTACTGCATGCATGTAAGTAGCTTATAGGTTAAGTCCACCCACTTGTTTCTTGGGGAGTGTAAATTAAGACACAAGAAAGAGCTATAGTTGAGGTAGGTTAGGCCTGTACTTGCCCAAAGAAACAACTGTCAAGGAAAAACTAAGCAGGAAGAGCATGGAAAATGGCCACACTTCACCAGGCAAAACCTCAATAGGTGAAGCCTGCGGGAAATAACGCTGTTCCCAGCTCCCTGCAGACTCATCAGTGGGGCATGTAAGTGTACCAACTAATACATGCTGCTTCTAGTGTTACTGGGCGCTTGGCCAACCTTTCTTCATAAATAATCTTTGAGATTCAATCTATTGCAGAGAGTGCGATGTTTTCTTACCACAGTACGCTCTTCTCAGAGCCCATGCAACTACAGTAGCTGAAGCCTTCAAGTAGTCATCTGCATCAAAGCTATGTTCAGGAGGTGTAGTACTTTAACTTGCAGATTTCAACAACCTATGGAGATAAAGGCTAAAATAACTGTAGCAAAATCTGCATCTTAATGACAACAGTGGACTTTTTACTGATCTTGTCATGATTTTATAGTGAAGTCTGTAGTATGGTAATTGACTGATTTTTCAACATAAATTCATTTTGGAAAGCATTGCCAAGAGAATAGAAGAGAACATCTCCCATGTACCCACAAAGGGAGTTCTAGCTCTTATTTCTTGTCTTTTCCAAGAGACAGAAACGGGTGCCCAAAGTTGTACAAATATTTAAACAGAGTTATGACAAGAGGAAGAGAACTCATTAGAGAAAAGCGTTTGGCAAGAAAAAGTCTTAAAGATAAAATCTTCCACAGGAAATCCACAGACAAGTATCACAGAGAAACTTGGATTTTCAAATTTAGACAAAGCCCATAAAGCCCAGCCATCTTTGATCTTTCAACTGCTTTCAACTGCTAGTCTAGGCAATACATACAAGAGCTAAACTGAGTGCTGCTTAGATATTGTGCCAGTCTCCCTTGATGACTCCACTCCCAAAATGCGTATGGAGAGACCATTTTAGTGTTATTGTAAAATTAGAGTAGAATGCCTCTGGAAAAACCCTTCCCACCAAAAGTATGCATACCAAATACACAAAGGAAACAATAGGAAAATAATTTCCACAAGAAGATTGCAAATTTTAAGTGTGTGGGGAGGGGGAAGCTCCAAATACAGAATAACTGCCTATAAATCAAAACTATCCATGCATTTTAGCACTCTCAAGATTAATACACACTTGTGAGTATCCCAGTTTGCTGGGTGTTTGTAAAGTATAGTAGACAAGATACCACAGATGCAACTGCAAGCAGTGAACTATTTCACATAGACTTAAATGACAGGGAGCCTTTTATTCTAACTACTGCACCTGGATTCCAGCCAATTCCTCAATGAAACGTATAATTGGATAACTGTAGGTTATAGCATTAGTAGCATTCAAGTGCCTCTATTCTATTTAAAAAGGAAACAGTTTTCATGACCTTTAAATCTCACTACAAATAAAAGAGCAATTATTTCTCAATAAATACGTCTGTTGAAAATTATAAAAGAAAAAAAATCAGTTATTATTTTTCCTTGATTTCAGAAACCTTCCTAATTTAACAACTTCCCAAGTATCTGCCAAACCACCTTGTCTTCTTTGTCTACCCTTCAAACTGTGAGATTCCCAGGTATGAGGCTCTTTTTTGGCGGGTGGAAGCACTCTTGAAAATGTAAACAGTGTACCAGATTTTGCACCTAAAAAGCAAGAAAAAGGTCTAGGCTAAAGCCTTTCTGAGAAGCATAACAAAAAGAAGAGGTGCACTCTTTTATTATTTGCTGACATTTTATCTAGAAAATAGGGATCTTTAGTAAGATTTAAAAATCATTATCAATACTGAAATCACAGAACTTTCGTGGCAAACAATAGCCTCTTACCTACCCTCCCTGATTTGGAGGTAAAATTGCACCCTTTCTAGCACATGAATTACTGGCATTCTTTTTCACGCTTCTAGACTAGTCCTTGCTACTCTGATGACATGTTTAAGCAGCCCCTTCCTCTCTGATCTATGCAGCAGATAATTTCTGCACAGCCTGTTTTCACTCTGTGCTCAGCATGTCCACTGACACTGCAGGAGTTCTCGGGAAGTGAAGGTAAGTATGCACTACAGCACTAGAGCCCCACAGAGTAGATACCAGCCATCGTATGGCTTGGAAAAAGCATTTGGCTGAGAATTTCTATGGGGCATTTTCCCCTCCTCTTTTTCCAATTTTTTTTTTCACCCCTTGATAGGATTACTTCAATTTAAACTTGAATTCTGGACATATAAGAGTAACTTCACTCCTTTCATCATTGTTATCTATAGTCAACAAACATTTTTTTTTTTAAATCAGGATATTTAGTCCATCACTTCCCTTTGAAATTAAGAAGACCCTCAACTGCTCTAAATCTGCACAGTAACTCTAAAGCTGGACCGAAATTCTTGTACCATTACAGTATACTGAAATCAACACTATAGCTCTTTTAATCATCCAACTTAAATCTATGTTTTTTCAGTATACATTGTATATTATATATACTAAATTACTACATGTTATTTATATATACTTACGTATATCACATATGGTTCATGAAAATGATTGAATCACCCTTATTTTCTTTTTTCAGAGGAAAACACTATAGAGTTGTAAATTAAAAGGGCAAATCATGCAGCATCGAAACATGTCCCCTAGAGTAAATTAGTATCACAGCTAAGCACCAGCCACCATGAACACCAGCACTATATGTATATAACTGTATATAACTGGGCAGTCTCACCAACAACAGCAGAACGGCTTGCTCATATATGCTCAGCAAATAGATGCAAGCACACCAAAATATCTTCTTCATGGGTATGTTACTTTTATCACCATTAAATTTTTGGAACAAAATTACCTACTTTGTGCTGTAAACTAACAAGATAAGAAAGATAAGGAAGTAAGATAAGGAGCACAAAACCGTATAAATCTACGTGCACACATGAAATTTCTTACTCCTCAAGTTATCCTCAGGATAACTTTAAAAATTAGTCTGCTGTGCTCTGCTGTGCTTTGGGATGAATGAGCTGTGAAAGACTGTAAAGAAGCTAGTTATCAGAATCTTTTCAGCAAATACAACTTACACTGAAAAAAGTTATATATTTTGGGAAACCTGTTTCCAAATCCTGAGTTAGGCTGCAAACAAAAATTCATTTAAATATCTTAATCATAACTGCTGCATTATTCCCCGAGGAGAAGCCACCGCATTCCAGTGCAGCTGGAATTCAAGTGGCAAGTCGACGGAGGGGTTATTGCAGGTCACAACAGCGAGACACTGGAAAAACAAAGAATAACCCATGAATCCCTCTGGGCTCAACTTTCCTTTCACTCTGAAATTGGTGATACTTCAGCAAATGACTTTGTCATATTTTATATAGTATCTCTGTTATTCTGTACCTTATACCAGTAACCATGTTTTACCAAATATTTTTATCTCCTACAATTTACTTAAAACTGGTAATAAGCAAAGAAGGGTTTGAACTTTTATTTCACTGGTAACATCAAGCAAGAAATAAAATCTTCTCAAAGATCCTGTTATTTTGTATAATGGAGTAAAAAAGAAGCACAGATAAATATGAGGTCACTACTTTTTTGACAGTCTCTAAGACCCTCCGTGCCTTTGGAATAGCACTTCATGAGCACTAGGTCCCTGCAGTTTGCAGTGACCATGACTGGTGCAAGGTGCTCAGCACTTTCCAAGACCTGAAGTGAAGTAACAGAGTTCCTGTTGGAATATACCATTTAAGTCATCAATAATGATTCAAACTTACTGCTTATCCCTGAAATGCCAGATGTGAATAAAGGGTTGTATTCACGGCTTTGGGAATGTTGTAAGGCTTAGTCAGTGAAAGGCTCTTCCTTGATGGTGCAAGAAAAATCTTTCTCATAACAGTGAGAGACTTAAGACAACAAAATACACTAGGAAAGTAAGAATTCATTAGTATTTCTCTTCATATCTATCTGTTGTAGATATTTTACATATAATCTTAAAACAGAACTTAAATTTTCTTCAAAAACTATCCAAGCACTTGAACACTTTTTTTGAGAAGGACTCTGTAAAACACAAGTTCCATGTGAAAGTAATTGGACTGTGGAAAGCTCACAGTGGAGCCAGTGGACAGTCCTGCATAAGGATCACACAGTTGAAAAAACTTCTCGATATTGCTTTGATTATATTTATGGTAAATAGTTTATGACACAAGCTTAAAATGTTTAAGGAAGATAAGAAAAACATCTACGTGAGATTTGCAAAGCTCCATGAAATGTGCTTACAGCAATCCTGTGCAGAGCAACAGGACTATGCAGAATCCCCAGTATCCAGGGGTGTGTTATTGCTGTTGCAAAACGAGTTAAAATATCAGAAAATAAACCAATAAATAGCAGTTGGTTGTCGCAAATGTAATGTTCCATTTACATTTCTTAAGTAGGTTAGATTCTGATCTCTATTACATCCACACAATTACCACTTCCTCAGGAGTGTACATCCTCTCAGACTGGCAACACTGTAAATGAGATTAAAATCTCAAGATGTGCATTAATTCAAACTCTCAGATTAGTTCAAGTAAACCCTATGCTGTAACACAGCCATTGTACCATTAATGTTCTATCCATATATCTTTTCTCATTGAATGTTAAATGGCTAGTATAATATCAGAGAAAGAATTAGTCTTTTTAGTTTGTGTCAAATGAGAGTTTGTCAATGGGAAAATCTATTGAGTTTCCTTTGCTAGAATACCTCTTCTGCCTCAAAAAACCCCAACTAACCAACCAAAAAACCTAAAAGAGAACCATTTTTTTAATGTCTTCTTTCTCTGACACTACAGTGCATGAAATGAAAAACTAACCATCAGCTCAGTAAATAAGTAGAAAAATCAGGAGAAATAGTAGCTAAAGAGTAGACAAGTGAAAACTTGTAATGTACTTGTATTATTACCTCAAACACAAACCAGCTGTGTTACCCTCCCTCAAGCCAGCCATTATTATAAGGTTTCACAGTCCAGTAACTGCCAGAGCAAACTTCTGAACTCCTTCACCTTTATCACACCAAGCCTTCACAAGGGACTGCCATCTGTCATAGCTCAGTTTTATTTCCTAACTAGAGAGTAAGACTTTTTGCTATGTGGTTATACTCTGCAGGATGAAAAATCGGACACACCTGAGCAGACAGGTGTTGATGTTGTGATCCAGCAGAGGACTTGTGCAAGCCTTTACCCTCAATCAAACCAGCAGCACAGCAGACAGCCCCGAGGCAGAAAACTAGGTACATACCTGTGTTCTTCGCTGAGTCAGGGCTCAGCAGTCAGACAGACTGTGAGCTCCAGCAGACTGCACTGGGATAACAGAGGCAAGGCTTTGCCTAGCTAACTTCATGGAAAAGGTAGATTGCGTGTAAAGGAAGTAAAATAAAATTATTTTATACATTTCACATCCTCTCTAACAAAATCCCATCCATAGAAACTGAACTTTGCATGTCTGTTCATGAAAAATGTAAAATAAGACATGCATGCTAAACAAATGCATATGTACATTTATTTGATGGAACACTTTGGGGAAATTTCATTAAATGCAAGAGTTTATTTTAAAATCAAACTGCAACAACATAAAATAATGATGTAATAATTATCTCTTAAGAATAAGTCAGCTCATGGAACAGTTTTCAATGATGATAATTCATTCACTCAAGTTGTCTGAAATGATACTGTACCAGGATAATATCACTGATGGAGGCTTAACCACACTTTCAAAAAAATAGTAATGTGAAGAAGTGTATAATCACTCTCCCCTCAGCTTTTAATCTTCATATCGCCTGTAAAAAAAGAAAAGAAATACATGCCGCACTGCTGCAAGCACAAGACTATTTGCAAGACGAAAAAGCAACAACAGTTTGTGATACAACTTCTTAAAACTTAATATAGCCTCCACCCAAAAGAGCTGGAAACATTACCTATTGGCTCCTACAACTGACAAATAATAGCCTTTTCATACCTGTATGTGGGTAAGTCTGGCTTCTGTTTATCTAAGTAAACATCACCTATATTGACACGTGTATCACCCCAATGTAGATTACTGCTTCTTTCAAGAAACAGAATTAGTTCTCTCTGAAGGCATATGAGTTTCCTTCAGATGTATATACACAAGCATATATATGAATTATGTTAATAATTATGCTTGCCTTAAAATACATATAATTTAATGTATTACATTTAATCTATATCACAGACTACAGTACTATAACGAGTGCAAAACCAAAATTCTGCTAAGTCATGTTCACACACAGTTTTGTTTGCTTACACAGCATTACACAGAGTTTAAACCATGTGTAGCGGGCCAGAAAATCAAACTATTTACAGAAGATCATGCATACATGTTTAAGTGCCCTTTAGAATTAAGACCATAACAAAATTCAACTGTGTAAATGTCTCATAACAAAGCTCAACTAAGTAAATGTCTTTTAAAAATTAAAATAAACCTTACACTTCTCACACCTTCATCTGCAGATATATATGCCTTAAATGGGACCCCACTGGGACCTAATATAATTAGCACGTCTAATCATGTCTGAACTAACAACCAGCTTACCTATAGAATATATTAGGCAGCTTTACAAATATGATAAACATCACAACCTTTTCCTTATGGCCAGGAACAACTGCTTAAGACAGAACCAAGACACCTTTGTGGGAAACAAATTAATTCCATGGAAAGGTGTTGGCTTTTCTGGTTTCTCCTGTATATTTTGATGTAAGCAGCACATTGACAAAAATTGTAAGAATGGGCTGCTGTCTATTTGAATGCTAGTTTTAATTTATGCTTTAGCATTAGAGCAATATTAATGGATTACAAGAAATCTGAATATAATTAATTTAAACTTAAACTTAGCAATAACTGCAAAATATTTAGCACTAATGTAAAAACCACAAACCTCTGAAGCGGATTTTATTTTGCACTTGTTTCTAACCAATACTTGTCCATACCATTTTTAAAAGTCCGATACTGACACAAAGACTCAAAGCCTGATGAGATAATGGTATCTGAAATTGTATACTTAGGTTTGGTTTTAGGTTTTTAGTAAAAATGAAAAGATTTAGAGACTTGAAAATGCAGAACACATATCCCCATCCCCAAACAAACATATTTGGTAAAGAAAATAACCATAAACCTAAGATGCTTACTAACCATACAGATTTGAGGTGTGTAAGGTTGAACATTGTTCAGCATCTACTGAAAATAGCTAACTGAAACACCCCATTGCATTGCTCTGACACAACACATGATTATGACTCACAGATATTTAAATTATTACATGATTAACATTAACACATTCACTCTAAAGACTTTTACCATGAGGTGTTGTCATGGTTTCTCACATAGAAAGTTACTTAATAGCTGAAATCTCCTTTCTCTCTTGTACAATATAATTCCCCGTAGGTATAAAAAGTTATGTGATCCCTTCACTACATAGTGGCTACAGTGCATGGTGTTTTGCTTGATTTATCACATCCCATTTCAAAATACACTAATAAACAGCAATGGTAGTTGGGTTTGAATCACACTTGACTCTTGACTGTACTACATCTGTTCAGACTAAACAAGTACTTCAACTCATGTGAAGCCAGCAAGTTAAACTTGTGTTTTTCTTACTGTTGGTTGCTGAAGAAGACTAGCAGCGTAGTATGCAGTCATGCTACTCCTGAATGAGATCAGATTGCCCCAGCAGAGGTGGTTCTCTGTGGTGTTCCCCATCACCACCACTGGCTCCCTGCTCTGCCCTTGGGCAGACCACTTCCTTCTTCACTTGCTCCGCTCTCCTGATGCTTGCATATACGTGAAGAGCAATGCTAGCATGCAAAGGTAGCTGAAAACTAACCTAACCAGAAAAAAGAAACCTTAACAACCCCAACGTCCTCTACAGGGATTGTATTTCTATTTTACTCCTATTGCAGCATTGGCCTAAATCTCATAATGGGCAAATATGGCAGGTCCGTCTGCATACCAAGTTTGTCTGGCAGTGTAAAACCAGCAATAAGCCTTTCTTGCTTTCTAGTAAGTGGAATCACTTTGAAAATATATGAACATTCCCTTCACTGTAGAAATGTTAAGCACAAGCAAATAAAGAAACAGTTGCGATCATAATCAAGAAATTATAACAGTAAAGACGTATTAGGATGTTCTTCTAAATTACAAATGAACGTAAAAAAAATGTTTCTCCAAATTCACAATAGATTAGCAGATAACGAAGACCTATTTTTGACAAACCTAGCAAAATTTCTTGATTTCTAGTACAATTAAACTATTGCACTTTAATCACAAAAAACTTCACAGTGTCACAACTTTTCTGAGAGAAACGAAAAGTTGTAGAGGTATGCACCTAAAATCTGCTTATTTGAAAAGTCTGGTTTCTGGAAAGAGAAGTGGTCTTAGGCTAAAAATCTAAATTTGATTTAGATTACACTATCACTATATAATTACATTTAAGGACATAATACTAGATAGAGTTTTGCTGGGTTTGGTTTTTTTGTTTTTTTTTTTTCTTGTTTTTGCTGGTTACAAGTTTATTTTACTGAACTAAATGTAATTTATAGAAATTTTGCAGTATTTATTCGTTTTGGTATCGTCTATGTACAATTTTGAACTACTGAAAGCAATTTACTATTTTTAATATAATTAAGTCATGTTTGTTTCTACAGTACTGAGTTTACCTTATTAAAAACATTCAAGAAACACTTGGGTTTTTATGTGAAATGTTATACCAACTACTGGGAGAATATCTGCTTTCCACAGAACAGTGAACACAACTTTCTAGTACCAAAAAGATAATCCGTATGTGTTGTCAACATTGTTTTCCAGTTGGCAGAATTAATCAACATCAATGTTATATTTCATAAGAGTCCTAGTCTTGCAGTAATTTATGTCAGAGCAAGAATTTTATTAAATATTCTGTTATTTGTGTATTACTTTTGGCACAGCTTTTTTTTTTTATAAAAGTACATCCTTGCGCCACCATAATAATCAGTGTGTATTGGTGCATATCTTTGGTGAGAACCTGCTTGGGTTTTTTTATCATAATCAAAAGCCTATTCTAAAGGGTCGTTAAGAGTCTCACCTCCTTTGGTTTGCAGTGGTATGCAGAGAATGTCAGCCTCTGTGGATAGCTCATTGTTTGTGCTGATGAAATATAATGGTTCATCCAAGAAAGAAGGTTTCTTCAACCTTTTTGTGTTGAATGCTCTTGACATAAAGTAACCTTTAGTAATACTCTTATCTTCCATCTTCTGTAAACCTTCTAGGTCACCAGGTTCCTCTGTTTGGGCCAGTGAATCCTTTGATAAGTGTCTATCAACCAATGCTTTGCTGATATAGTAGCCAGGGATTTCACTCTCTGCATTAACACATAAGCTTTTGTCTTCCAGTCCAGTCTTTTCCTGAGCTGTTAACATCCCTACAATATGGTCTTCAACTAACATTTTGGAAAGAGTAGATGTGGAGTGAAGAGTGGAGTTTTGACTTGTGTAACAAGGGGGACTTAATCCAAAAGAAAGAGATTCCTGAGACTTTGGCATGGTAACGTTGCTTATTGTTCTCTGAGCCTGTATACATTCTTCCAGAAGGGTCTTAAGCTGCTCTTCAGAGAGGCCCATTTGTTCTTCAGTCTGAAAAAAAAAAAGGCCAAGAATTTCTTCTGTCAAAATATAATTAATGAAAAGCAGTTTCATAAAACAGTTTGAAAGATACAAAAGCACTGGCAGAACTCTTAAGCTGATATAAATGTTTTTCAGTTCAAACTGAATTTAAATATGCATGTGTATAATTATATCATTTATGTAACAACTTCACTAGGTTCTAGATAGATTAGGTGCTGAAAGTTAGGAAAGAAGTCTGATGTCTACAAGGCACTGAGAAGGCCTTTAATTTTGCTTAGTTTTCCACTAGATACCACTCATTTTAATTACCAAAGCATGTACTTTTTCATGTAACTTGGTTTCTAATGCATACAGACACACACACACTTTAAGATTTTAGACACTGAAAGCAAACCAGCACATAGCTAAAAGACTTTCAGCTGTTGGGGCAATGCAACTGAGGTCAAAAATGGTTTTGGACAGCACCACACCACAAGGATTGTCACATTGTGACTGAAGCATTCCCAGCCGCCCACTGTAGAAATGCAACATAGCCGTGCTCAACCATGCGACAGAAAGCACATCAGTTCCTCAGGACCTACCATGTCATGTATGCATGTGTCAGAAGAAAGCCCCATCTTCTGTACGCCAGTTTTACTGCTTTCAGCAAGTTGTCACTGTTTGGATAGCTCACAGATGTATCTCTTCAGTCAATTTCTCATTCAGACAGTGGCACACTCCCATCATTTTTACCATGCAGGTTCCTTTACCGGACATTTTTTAAAATTTGATATAAAAGATAATAACTGATACCAGCTGGTAGTGGTGAAGAATAGCAAAGGATACTTTGCCTGGAGAGGTTTGCAGTGGGCATTACTTCTAGCCTGTACAGTCCTTAATGCTCCTTGGTAACAGAGAAGCACAATACTCCCTGACAATTCAAAGATTGTAACGAAAAGTATAAGTCATATTTTAGATATTCATAGTACATTTGCCTATAAAATATGAGATAACATATAATAATGTGTATTACAAATGTTACAGATATATTAAATGGGAAAAGATGCTTTCTACAATCAAAACCTCGATTTACCAAACATCCAAGAGACAAAAGATCAGCTGACAAGCTAAGGAACTCTAAGGCTGCAGTGATTTATGTCAAACAGTGGTTCATTCACTGTGTAATGACTGTTACACAGACGTGACTTTACATTGTGCTAGAGCATGGAGCTACTGTCATCTCAGAAAAAAGATCAATATCAGATTTAGCTATTTTTTTTTACCCCTGATCCAACTACATGAGTGATATGACACTGTTTCATGTATATGACATATGAGATTGCAGCCAATGTAGCACAGCATGTATGGGTTATGCCTGGAAAGTGATTATTCATATTCATGAATAGGGGCAGTTCTCAGTCAGGAAAAAAATAGCATTTCTTTGTGAACTTGCTATGGCTATTAAAAATTACAAGGTGACACTACAAAGTGAACAAGAAAGACATTTTAGGTTACTTTGAGTCACTATTCTGTAGTTACATATTCAAACATTAGGAATAGCTAACAACTATTACTATAGACTGATTACTTTACAGTTCAGGCACTAGCTGATGTACTTAAACTCTGTTTTACAGATTTATTCAACTCACAAGTCTTTTCCTACACAGACATTTCCTTCCCAAAGACACTGAATTCACTTCCTACACATACAAAAGAAAACAACTGCATTAAAGAAAATGAGATGGTAAGGGCTTTTAAACAAACAAACCAAACCAAAACTATCATCAATAGACTTTCATTATATGTAGACAGCTTTATTTAGATGAACATTAAATGAGGTAATTATATTGAGATTCAGCTAATATTGGTATCAATCAATGTACTTTTGATAAGTTAACTGAAATCAAACCACAGCCGTAAGCACTTATTTAAATAACAAAGAAAAAATTATGACCTCTTCCAATTTTTCTCAGGTTTTTAAATTTCAATCCTAGTGCAGAAAATACTTACCGATCAAAAATAAGTCAGACAGGGAAAAACAATTACTAGCAAAACACATGACAAAGCAAAAATGAAACAAGGTATTTTTCAAATTTTCACTCTCAATCTAACTTACGAAACCTTGCTGAATTTCTTACATTTCTTGAAGAAGTATTTTAACTTGCAGGACAATATCTGTCTACAAGAAGTCACTCTTAGAACAAACTAACTATAAGAAACAAGATGCATTTGCTCAGGCAGAGCACCACAGTAACATAGGGTAGACCACTATTGGAAGCACAGCTGCATCTAGAGTGTATTCACAGAGCAGAATATTATGCTACATGAACATAACTATATTTGTATCACAGAAGATTTTCACATCTGGAAACTCATATGGATTCACACATGGTTTTGAGTGTGTGGTTGTATAATAACATATTTCAAAGCTCTTGGCCAAGATCATTTAGAGCTAAGTTTATGTTAATGACAGGGCAATTCACTCACAGCAGAAAAGAATTCTGCATCTGGAATAAATGAATGAGTACAAAATGAAAACAGTGAGGAAGATCATCTTGTCCTGCCTTTCTTTTGTCCTTTTATTCCCCCCATCCCCATTGATCTGCACTCTACTTTTTCTTGTCCAAATTTATTTTTTTCTTTTTTTCCTTTCAGGAAAATCATACGGCTCATATTGACAATTAGTCCATATATTACTTTGATTATTACCAGAGAGCTAAGTAGTGAGACTTAGAGCCTAAGGCATATGGAGAAGGAAATGAATATAACAGCTATAGAGTGAAAAGTTTTGGTAACTTGTGGGCTTGTTTTCCTTCAGAGTGGCAGGCCTGCAGGCAAAGCAGACAGTGTAAAACATTACTTACTTTTCTTCTTTCTTTATCTCTTCCTCCCTTTGGTTTGTTTTGTAAGACAGGATTGCAAGGATGCAAAGACAACAAAATAGAAATTATTTAACATAGCTCTCAAAAAATTACATTTTAAAATACTAAATGCTCGCTGTTCACAATTTTCTTGTGCCACAGTCATTTTAGGGTTAAGGAAAAATATACAGTAGAGAAGGTAGCTCTTAAATAACCATCAGTCATCTACTCAGCAGTAAGAAATCTACATTGAAATGAAAGAAGAAAGGCTGCTGTTGAAATCAGAATACTGTATTTAGGGGAACATGTAATACCCTAAGGAGAGACACCTCACACCCAAATGAGCATTTTAACTCATGGGATCACATAATGCAGCAACTGTATTAGGAGTTTGCAAAGTACGCTTTTGCACACATCAAAAGAAATCCTGTCACAGCTAACTGTACTAGTTTACAGTCACAAGACTTGGAACCTGTAACACAGTCTTAGGGAGACACTAGATTCTACCTCTCCCAAGCTTTCACTGCCCTTACTGTAAATAATTTACAACTCCTATACAGAAAAAAACCCTTCAAGATAGTTCCTTATAAATACAAGGACATAAAATTAATGTAATACAAAATGCAGAAACAGACCACTAGACAAGGGAAAATAAGCTATCAGGTCTGGTTCCCATTAGAAATTGGAAGACCTTTTAATTGTTCTGGCTAATTTTTAATAGGACACTGAGTCCTATTCATTTTCTAAGCTTTTTACCGTTAATGATCCAAAAAACTAATTCCTATCCAGGAGTTTAGGAGCTTGCTCATGACCTTTACTGTTTATGTGCGGCTAGTTTTTCACACACTTGTGGCACTTCTCTGACTGAAGATTTCTTGTTCCTTGCTGAATTCCTCAGTGACATGGGTCTATAGAGAAAACCTTACTGCATGTGGTAGGAATGCAAACTTGTAGTTCACTGCAGACAGACCTGCTGTGACTACAGGCTTGCAGGTTCAAAGCTTTAGTCTTGTTTTCCGCATCTACACAGTAACAGAAATAGACTTACCACTGAAAGGCCTTATCAGATTTTAGCATAGGGAGAAAGCTAATGTGTCAGGATTATTTCTAATTATAGTAAATAATCGTAAAATGACACACAGTAAATGAATAAGCACTAGAAAGCCAAAACTATTTAAGGACTCATGCAGCTGGCATGTCTATAAACACCTAGATTTTGTTGCTTAATCTGAAAGTATTACAATCAACACTTCTCAAGATACTTTATTTGCTTGAAACAATTTACTCTGATACTCAGTTTGCTTAGATTTTTGCTGATGTGTAGGACTAGAATAGTTAATTCTAAAGTAACCGACCTCTTCCTGATAAAAAGACCCTGTTTTAAGCGTATATTAATTTATTGAGACAACATTCAGATTTTTTACATATCAGCACAGGGAGGTTTTGTAAGTTGGTTTTTTTTCAGGAGTTACTAATAGTTTCTCAAACAGTTCTATTCTGCTTTGAAAAGGCAAGCCTTGCCTTGTATTTCCACAGAACTCAACAGGCACCATCAGTTCCAAGATCTCACCGTTATGCATCACACCAAAGCAACATGAACTTCTCTATGAACAGGACTGATCAGTGCTACTATGGAATATTATTAACACACTGCATGCAAAACCAGTCACAAGTTGTTGTGGAAAAGCTTTTTACAGTTTCCAGAAGTGCTAGCAGCCCAAAGCTCTTTTGTACCAAAGTCAGGATTGGTATCCATAACTAATTTAAATTGTGGCAGTATGTCCTTAGGACACTATTGTGGGTTAATCCCAATAGGCAGCCTAGCACCATACAGCTGCTTGCTCACTGCCCATCCCCTTGCCCCAGTGGGACAGGGGAAGAAAAAAAGGAAGGTTAAAAGCAGTAAAACTTGTGTATTTAGATAAAAACTGTTTCATAAGCAAAGAACAAGGCCATGGCATATAATAGTTTGGGTTGGAAAGGACCTTAAGATCATCTAGTTCCAACCTCCCTGCCATGAGCAGGAACACCTCACACCAAACCATGTCGCCCAAGGCTCTGTCCAACCTGGCCTTGAACACCGCCAGGGTTGGAGCATTCACAACTTCATTGGGCAACCTATTCCAGTGCCTCACCACCCTCACTGTGAAGAACTTCTTCCTTATATCTAATCTAAACTTCCCCTGTTTAAGTTTGAAGCCATTACCCCTTGTCCTACCACTACAGTCCCTAACGAAGAGTCCCTCCCCAACATCCTTAAAGGCCCCCTTCAGTTACTGGAAGGCTGCTATGAGGTCTCCACGCAGCCTTCTCTTCTCCAGGCTGAACAGCCCCAACTTTCTCAGCCTGTATCAATCCGACGATGTTAAAAATTTAGACTGGAAGTTGAATAATTGATTCCAAAATTAAGAGCTCCTTGTGCTATAATCAAGATTCACCATCTGATGGTCCTGTGCTTATGCCTAGCTTGGGTGTGTTTGGTGACTTCAGTACTATTTCAGGAAAGACTTAGATCTTTAAGAATGAATAGGATTCCTGAACAGTAGGAGAAAATCTCCTGCTTTTGCTCTATTCCTGCTTCCATTCTACTCTTCTGTTTCTTTCCTTTTGTTAGAGACATTTTCCCTTCTCTTACTTGTTTCTACTGTTTCTGTTTGTGTAAGGGCAGAATGAAAAGGTCTGGTAGGCAATTTTCTGTAGCTGCTGCTGCTAAAAGCCAGAAACCAAAAAGGACAGGAAAAAAGAGGAGATAAGTGGGCATCTGGTAACATCACTGTCTGAAAAGAAAATTCAACTTGTAACATCATGAAACACCAGAATCACAACATCAAAGCCATTATCAGCCTCATGGAATCATAAGAACTCCATTTAAAAAAAAAAAAATAAAGGGAAAAATTGTATACAATTTCAGAAGATAAAATGAACTTTATTAATAGATTGGAATTAAAAACCCTAAAGGTTTTTTTCCCCTTTCTCTAAGAAAGAGAAATTTTAGACAGAAATCAAAAGGGGACATGAGTTTATACAATTTTGCTGTTATTTAGAGTAGCAAAGTAGGCGAAAATTGTGAAGAGGAGACACGGTAATTGCAGCAGTTCGTTTATTTTTTAAGATCACCTACAGGTTATACAAGAAAAAATAAATATGACAAATTCTTGCAGGCAAAACTAATTCAAACATGCATATTTTAGTCATTGCAAACAGGCGTAACACTTGTTTTTATTTTATCTTTATCAAAAATATCCACTCAATTGCTTGTGGTTTGAACATGCAAATAATGAAAATCTGCTTTGTCAGATATGCCACACTGTAGACTTTAGAAAGAGAAAGCAACTGATTGCCAGTGGTGACAGAAATGGGGGGGGAGAGGAAAAGAAAGAAGAAAGCTAAAATATCTTTCACTGTCATTTTCTTCTCATTTGATATCAGAGACGCTAAGAGACGCTAAGCTGCATTACTCACAGTTGCAGACTTTGCATGGTACCACACTAGGATATAATGAAGAGATTCAGTGGCTATAAGCATATATTTTTTCTTGGAAGCATATGGAAATAATTTTATAGCTTTCAAAGATCCAAACCCCTTTATTTCTGAATTGCTACAAGTCGTACTTTTACCCTTCATTTTCTGAAGCTAACTTTCAATTTTAGCTTCATTTCATGGTAGCAGCAGAGCGCAAATTTCTTGTAAGCAGGAATCAACAAATAAGTTTTATTCAGGATCTTTCATAAAAGAAAAGGTAAGAACTATAATTCTGAGTAAAAATACATTAAACTCTGTAATTAAGGGTGCATAGAGTATATTTTCCTGGGTAAGGCAAAGAGGTACTCACTCGATGTACTGGGCATATTTAATTGAAAATAATCATATCCTAGTAGTCACTGAACAACAAGTCAACCATTCGTTAGAAAAATAATTAACAAGCTTAAGAATTTTAAAAGCTGCATAAATCATGATGTAAACCCTCCTTCATTTAAATACTGAACTGCGATAAAAGTCTCTGATTTAAATAACTTTGAATTTAAAAATCCATTTACCTGAAGGTTGTCAACAGATGTTTTGCAAGAATTCAGCTCTCCTGACTTCAGATTAATTCAACATTTAGCTCATCTAACCTACTGCATTTGTAGAAAAAAACCAACCAACCAAACAAACAAAAAACTAAAAAAAACCCCAAAACCCAAAGCCCCCAAACATTTTTCTACATAGAAGTCACTACAATTTTTTCTCTCATTTCTAAAATTTTTCTAAACAAATAGACAGCTCCCTGGTTTTACAGGACTTGATTTCATACACTTTCAAGTATTCTGAGGTTAGAAAGCAAGCTGGTTTTAATTGAGCACACTGAATGCGTGAGAAAACATAAGACACAAATTCCTCAACTTGTATTTACAATCCAACATTCTGAATAAGACTTTCATTTTCTAGCCTCTACTAAAGAAGCAGAACTTCCGCAATCTAAGCTATTTAGCATTCAGAAACATTTTCCTAAACATCCCTTTTTGTGTTTTTAACTGTTTGATATCAAGCACTTAACAGATTTCATTCCATAGAAATCTCTTCCTTGAATATTATTAAGTTGTGGCTTTAATTTTCAGCAAAGCCAGTAGAGTAGACAAAAATGCCTTGATGTGGTTGCAGCTGTTTTCTGTTACAAAAACCCATTTAATTTTTTTTTTTTTTTTTTGGTCATGTTGGCTTTTATTTTTCCAAGAAATAGATACAGTGTACCATAAGGGTACACTAAGGGTACATAAGTGTCTTCCTATAGCAGTTTTAATACTCCAAGTACCTTGAGATTTTAAGAATATTTCCAGGTCTGTAATCCATTGGGGGAACAGAAAACATAAATAGCAGTAAAACTAAGGGCATAGAGATTTGCTTCTTTAATGTAAGAAACTTCACTGCAAGTGCTAAAACGTCAATAAAACTAACAAAATGCCTCCATCCAATAAGAAGGAAAACAAACAGACAAGCCGCAGACGCATGATATACATGACCTATGTAGTTTAGTCTCACTGAAGTCAAGGACTGGCCCAAGGAGCAGTAAGACACAAAGATTCAAAAGCAACTATAGACAGAAGCTTAAAAAAATAACTAGTCTTATGTATTCTAGTTTAGACCATATTCCTGATATTTTTGGGGATATTTTTTAAAGTGACTCTTCTTAACTGGCCCTGTGCATCAACAGCAACAGGCACCTCTGATACTGACTTCTTCTACATACCATATATATGTATACGGTAAAACTGACCTGTGATAAATATTTTGGAAACAGAAATATTCTCTCCCAACAGCAGAAGTATGATATGAAAGAAGTCCTGCTGTATGTAGAATAACAAAATACAGGAACCCACATTGTTCTCTAGTGCAGTAACACAGGTAGTGTACACTCAATTATCCAAGGAAAAAAGCAAACAGTTTCTTTTAGAAATGTGGTTTTCTCACAGGGCTTTTGACTCTGCATTAAATACAGATTATAGTACTCCTCTCTTTATTTCACATTCATGACACCTAAATCAAAAGCCTCAGCCAAGTGCTAGTAACGCTGGCTGTAGTTCAGAAGGTCCTCACATGTGGCAAAGACACCAGCGCCCCTGACTGTAATTCAATCCAGCTATCATCTAAACACAGAAAACTTAGAATTTTGTTTACAAATTACTGTTTTAAAACTGAAGCCTTTATGACAATACAATTTGCATTCTAAGCAAAAAGAGGATAAATAGGAAGAAGTAGAGATCAATAATACCACAGAAATTTGGTATATCACATAGGATTAGAGAAAGGTATATGACACTAGTTTTCAGGAACTTGTTTCCAAGACATGTGTTGAAGTACAGAATTGTAAAGACACCTAGCTTTAAATAACAAATGTATCATGCTGGCTTAGCTTCCTCTGTCTTGTTACCGTAGTTCATCCCACAAACTCAATAAAAGAGCATGTACAGTATTGCCCTGTTTTGGCAAATGCAAGCACTCAAATATTGAGACCCATGACATCTCTCCAGAAGTATTTGGTCTAGTAGATCCAAAACTGTAATTTTTTTCTTGTTTTGATCTTTCTATTGTTACAGTTTTAAACAAAGGCCTGGGTTTGTCTCCTTTTTAATAGGAGCAAAGATTCTAGTAGTATTGTGGCACTAAAAGAAAATCCAGAGCTTTAACAGTACCAAAAATTACATAACTTACAGGAAAAAGAAAGAGACATTGGCAATATTTTTAATTATGTGAATTGCAAATAAGGAGTCTTACCTCACAATGGCAGGACTAGTAAGTCTCTTAAAAGAAAAAATCAAGTTTCCATTTACTGCTCATGAAATGTTTCTGACCCTTTTGATTCATGCCACAAATAACTACACTTAAGGAACATCCCGCCTAAAATCTATGAAATTGTCATTGCCTTTTAGAGAAAAATCACCATATATGAATATAGATAAAGACTTAAGGGTAGGAATAATTTTGCCACATTATCTCTGCTTATGGGAAGTCAGAGAAAGAACTGATAAAGAATTTTATTTTCTTTTTGAGTTTGGTGGGCTTGTTGCCACAGGGCAAGTGCAAAGTTTTTATAGGGAACATCAAGTTGCAGCTGTGCTTGTCAATGTGGCATCTCTTTCTGAAGTGCTGAAAAAACATTTTTAGAACAGAGAATAATATATTTTTTTTCTTTTCTAAAGAATGGAAGGGTATTTTGAAATGAGATAAATGAGATACCTGCATCTGGCTCTTCTAATTCCATTCAAAAGGAAAACCCAAAAGCCTTTAGGAAAAATGTGATGAACAATATTGCTCCAAGAAAAACATTTTCTTTAGAGTTTCAAGCCTGCCTGCACCCATTCTTGGTTGAGGGCGGGGAGGGAGTGGGTTGGGGCACACGGATCCTTTCAGTAAGTACAAGAACAGGAATTAAACCTTGAAACATTCAAATATACATTACCAGAAAGTTTACATTTACCACATAACAATAAAAACCCCCTAAGACTGAGATAAAACAAGTGCTAATCTGTTTTATTTGATACTTGACAGTGTTGGGAGTTTCTTTTAATAGAAATACAAAATAATAGTATTAATTTTTTTGTCTAACTACAAAGGTCACTTCAGAAAGTCTAATTGTTAAAGTAAACCTTAATTTTGATTGTTTATTAAAACCCTTATGGTTTTTCCTCAGGCTTGTCTTACAGTAAACATGAAATAGTATCAATGACCTTTTCCTGCTGGCATGATAAATTTTTTATATTATTATAAACAAAATCCATGTATTTTATGTCCTTGGAAAACTAGAAACAGCATAAACATTGCAAGACCAGGTAGGAGAGCCAACCTCTTTTTCTTTTTTTTTCTGGGGTGTTGAGGAAAACCCTCACAGTACTTTCTGCCACTAAGTTTATAATAGTTTTTAACTCCCTACGTCTTAGAAATGAAACCCCCTTTTAGCACCTTGTGTTGTTCTTCTTTTGGTTACAGATTCTCATGTCCCAGAACAAAATAATCTAGAAAAGTATATGTGTTCTAAGTGTTACAGTTCCTTGTTGTTTTTATCCTGTCCATGTGCTCAGAAGCACAGGTATCTGCATACAGATAAGAAGTGAGAAAGCTTTTACTCACTTTACAAAGACATTAGTTGATTTGACTATGAAAGCTACAGGCCTATAGGTACATAATGCAGCATTGCAGTATACAGGTTTCCTTCCCTCCCACTTACTCATCTCCTGGTAAACCCATGGCTGGTAAATAAGAGATGGCTACATGTTTGTAACTAGAAGCAACAGATCACACAGCCACACTGGGTAAGCTCCTGTAGTTACTCCTCATCATCAAAGAGAATGCCACAAGCCAGATGACAGATGTACAGGAAACCAGGTAGCCCAAATAGGATATACTAAGCATAAGCATACCAGCTTTACTGCACCAGGGACAAAAAAGAACTATGCTCATGTAGAAATCTAAAGGCTTTATAGTAAAGATTCAAAGTATTAAAAAAATATGCCTTGGTGATACAGGAATATTTCAGTCCTTGAATTTTTCACTTCACTTTTTCATCATGAGGTCATGCTCGTATATAAAATATATTTTTGAATAACAGCTGTGTAAGCACCAATTATAAGAAATTTTGCTCTTAGGGAAATTAATACAATTCTAGAAACAACAAATTACCAAAATGTAAAATGGTACAGTTGCATGTACCTCACATGCAACTGTTTTGCAATTTGAAACGTATCATTGCTATAGGAATAGCCAAAATATATCCTTAAGTAAACTTTGGGACAATCCCATTTATACTCAGTGATGTACACCACTGCACAAAAAAGGAAAAAAAGTCTCATAATCTTTCTAGTAAAAGACATGAAAGTACTAAAAGACTAATTTTTTTCAAAAGAAAGTTATGTGAATTTATTATGCATTTGGGGTACAGGTGACTCTACTGGAGCTGGAGTCTGTCTTTTGCCTAGAAAGTCAAAGTTCACATGTCACTCATAAGATCTGAAAGATTAATTTACAAAAAGTCTGTGTGATCACATTACAAGGTCAATGGCTTAAACACAAAGCACTGTGCACCCTAGTTGCTTGGAACTTTCTTTACTGCACATTGGAATGTTTTTGCCCAGTTGCTTTGGTATAAAAAAAAGCACCAAAGTTCACAGCTGTGTTTCTGATGAATTAATGATGACATTGTTGGTTTTGGAGGACACTAAACTACTCTCAGTTATGTGGAATCACAGCTACTGAATCAGTAGGCAATGACACAGTCAAGTGTTTTGTGTGTTTCTTCCAGGCAGTTAGCAGAAAGCTGCTTATTCATTAGACTAATTCAGATAGAGAGTTCCTGTTCAAATACATTGAGAAAAGACCGCATTTTTTGAAACAAAAAGTAGAAGCTATTGGGGGATGAAAAATATTTAAAAGTCATTGATTCTTTAACCAAGGACATTCACTGCTTAGGTTAACATGCTCTTTCATTAAGCTTATTACTATTTCAAACTTTTACAAGAGTTTCAGGATAGATGGGCAAATTACTCAAATTACTTAAATGTACCAAGGATCTGATGAAACACAATTCATTAAGCTGAGTATAAAAGATGTTCATAGAAAGATATACATCCCAGAAAACACAAAGTTTAGCAGCAGTTTCTAGCATTATTGTACAGCATAAGATGCAGTAAGAATATAGTAGTAGAGATGGAAGTTCTAAGTTATCTGACTTTTTTAATGCTAATGACAATAATAAAAACATACATAAATATCTAACCTGTTGTTGTTAGAGATAAAAATCTATATAAATATCAAGACTGGATACAGCTGCAACCTGGATGATGCAATGTAGTCGTATAGCCTCTGCATTTTGATTACATGTGTATTTAACAGCATGGCTGACACAATTTGAGAGCTATATCCAACTGCTAAAATTAATTAATTTTAATTAAGAAAGATGCACCATGGTTCTGAGCCACAAGATGATGTTTAATCCTATTCAGAGACATTATAAATCCGCTCCTGGAATTTTAAGACTGAACTGTGGATCCCACTGGTCTGCTGGGCAGGAGAGACAACCAACTTGTTCTTGTCTTGTGGAATCTGTTCATGCATGTATCCCCTTAGAGTACTAAGCTCTAGGAATTCTCTTAATACACCTGATGCAGTCTATGTTTTACTTTATGCATTATTGGAACTGTATTCCTTATATGGGTCATTCCTTTGTAATTTTATGTGAGCCAGTTTAATATTGGCTAGTGGGAACAATAGGTTTTAAGTCCCCATATTAAAAAGCCAGAGAGAATAATAAGGGGAAGGACATGACACAGCTATTTTTGTATTTTATCCTCAAGTCACTCTTGGGAAAGGGGATTAAGGCACTTCAGGCTCCCTACTCAGAGCTGGATGTGCTAAGCACTAGGTCATAATATCTTGCACCTTTTCAGACATGGTCTCTTCGGCTTGGCTTTCCTCACATAATAGAGCCCTGTTTCAACGACAGCCACAAATCTATTCTACAGCTTATTGAGGATGTATGGTTTTCTCTTAGAAGATCACAGATGTAGTTTGAAACAGCAGGCTTACAAAGAACTAAATTTAGTTCTACCATTGCTAGGCAAATGTTTAAACCATCAGCTATATGGAGTAACTAGAAGAGCTCCTCCTTGTTTGAAACAAAGATGTTTTAAATGTGCCTAGCTTTACACAGTTCCTCTAGGTTTTAGATCTTAAGAAAACAAAGGCACCTGACTGGACCCCACATAAAACACCTAAGCTCCAGAAAGGGTAGAAATCCAGACATGTTTGGGTTTTGGTTTGTTTTGGGGTTTTTCCCACTTATAAATTAGCCTTAGGCTGTTCACAGCTCAGTAAGCTGGCTGCTCTAAGTATTATTCTAAACCCCCATAATCCTCACCCTGAACTGCATAGAAAGCCCAGGAATTAACATACATTTACTCCATACAGCTTTAACTGACTTGCCCAAGGTGGGAGGGCAAAGAGTGAGCTGAGCTACTGTACCCACCTTTCTCTCCTGATGTTCTTAGAACCTACTTCGTAGAAATTAACAACTTGTTTAAAAAAACAAACAAAAAGGCTCACTAATAAAAAGGAAACAGTGATTTAAGTCTCCCTTGCTCACTTAATTTATATCTATATATATGCGGAGTGGGATGAAGGTCTGCAAGTATGTATGCATACACCTACCACACACTCTAATGAATGAATTTAATCATTTACTGGCTACAGAGATAGCAAGGTGGGCACAGGAAGAGGCTGCAAATTAAAACAATAAAGAAGAATAAAGTATTAAGAATAAGTTCGTAAGTGGAATGGATGCATATAATCCAAGTTCCTATTCTGCAGTTAGGTACTCAATTATACAATTAAAAAAACTCGCAGTATTTTACTGTAGGACATGCAGAGAAAATCTGGATCACTGTATCTCCCAAAACCACAAAATTGACCCATATGTTCATAAAATCAACAATATGCAAAAAAAATCCATCCTTTTTAAAATATCCAGGAATAATAACAAGACAGAGAATTCTATCAGTTTCTATAATAAGGAACTTAAGATTTCTTTTCTCATGACACAGGAAAAAAGTTCATGGTGAAAACTTTAAAAGGTTATTCTGGGAGAAAAAATAAAAATTAAAAAAAAGGAGTGGTGGATATTTGTTAATACAAGAAACATGAGGGAAGAACTATAAGCACAGCTTCACTTCTCCAAATAAAGCCTCTTTACTTCCCACGAGCAGTATGTGGTTGAAAGCTGTATCAGGAGGGAATCTTCTGACTTTTGGACAGCCCGAAGAGCCAAGTACTCTCCTACCTATGCAAAAAGGGGGCCACTGTAACAAAAAAGGGAGAGAAAGCCTTGCCCTACTCCAAGCATTTACATGTACAGTATAAACCCATGCCTGTCTCAAGCTACAAGCACTGCATGAAAGGTGTCAACAGATCTTGGGACAGTAACAGTTTGAAAGTCAGGGAACTAATGATCCATCTTATTCAATCTCTTGTTCTATCACAAAAGTGAAGCTGATACTAAATTTAAAAAACATCTGTGCATATACGAAGCTGGTGGAAATTAAACAAGAGGAGTTTAACCTGCTAAATTTCAATTGATACTGAAAGTTCTATATACAGTTTCTGTCGTGTATGAAATAAAGACCAAAAGACACTCTATGCATAACAGTAAATTACATTTACCATCCAATTTCTGTTCCTGCCTTTTCTGTTCAGCCATTTATTGTACCTCAGTTTATTTTTCAGAAAAAAAAAAAATAAAACCCTGCAATTTAGGGGACAAATGGCTCAGTCAAAACGCTTGACTGGAGAGATCTGAGTATTCTTTCTTGCCATCATATAACAACACGGGCAAGCTATGCAAAATTACACATGCTCAGAATAAGAATTCAGAGCTAGAAATCACTTCACAAAATGTTATGTTTTTATTCATACAAGTGATTACAAAATTGAGATTACAGCAAAAAAATTAGTTTGAGAAATGTAAGCACAAAAGTTAAACAATTAAGAGAAAACTTTATTCTGTATTTCTTCTGAAAACAGAAATTAGAATCAGTTGGACACCACAAATGATTAAGTTTTACACTATTTGAACATTGAAGCAAAATATTTTATTGAAAGCCATATAATGTTAAGATAAGTAAAAAATAACGGAAAGAGGAAAACACACTGATGAACAAGAGCTAAAAAGAAGAGGTCACATGCATCATAAAAATGAAAAAATGTTTAATTCAACTTCCTCAATTATTACTGCCTTCACAAAATATTTCATATAATTTAGGATCATATACTATTATTTGCTCTTCACTTACAACACACACAGAAAAATAACATAAGCGAATGGACTACAGCCTATTCACCAGCACACATATTCTAATCTCTGCATATGCATTGACGCAGACTGTAATCATGTCTGATTTGTTAGTGCAGTTCAGTGAATCCTTTATTGCTATTTAATTCTGACTGCTACATATTCTACTATTGCCAACTATCTATACAGCCCCTACTGCACAGAATGTCTGACACTATAGAAGTACAGAACTGTAACTGAAATTACAGCATTACTAAACACACTAAAACCGTTCCTCAAGATGAGTGCCAAAGGTAGCCTTCTGAAAGCAATTAGCTTGCACATTTTACAGTACTATCTGAAGAGAAAATTACATTTTGAACATATGAACAATTCATATGATAGAAAATACCACAAGGTAATGCCATGGTATATTCATATGCTCTTTGCACCTGCGCAGTTCAGTTTCCTGTCATGTAACTACAAGGAGTTTGAGTAGAGCTACAGACAATAACCAGATGTGAGATTATAGGATGGATCTTTTAATAGCATCAAGGAACTCACAGCCTATAGAAGGTTAAGGGCAAAAGGGTTTAAAAAAATTTATTTCCTTTCTAATTTTGGCTTGTTGAAGGGGTTGCTCAGGGGCAAGGTCCCTCAGAACCATTATAGAGTGGCCCACTGCAGTATGACCCTCCCGCTCATCACATCCCTCAACATCTACATATAAAAGAAATTCTTTAAAGCAGTATGTCGTGGTTCAAGGACACAGTATTAAATATCTACTTGTATTTCTCTGCTGGAGAGGATTTTTTCCTTGTAAAACACAAGACCCTTAGGGTTCATATACATTGATATATATACATACACATACATATATATACACATCACATATATATACACCCTCTAGCACTTTTACCTAAAGTATTAAAAAAAATTAAAAAATAAACACATTTAGACAAAATTCCACTCTTACAATTTTCTGACATGCACCTTATCCCAGCCTTGCCACAAGTCAAGGATTATTATCATTAGACACTACCATGACATATCTGTAGAAATAAGATATGAAGTATGCTGTTCATACGCATAGTAATTAAAAGCTTCATACTCATGCTTTTAAAAAATATCCTCCGTTTTAATAAACATTAATACTGGGCTTGTCTGTTTTTATTCAGCATGAAAAAGCCAAACAATATAGAATGTCAAATAAAATAATTTAGAAGTATAAAAATCAGAGAAATACAAAAGTCATTTGTTTGAACGCAGCTAATATAAGTAGGTATCAAATATTTCGTCAGATTTCTTCAATGATATGAACACATTTTATCAGATGTATTACAGAATCACAGAATCTCATCATAGTGAATGTTGGAAATGAGCTCTGGAGATTGCCTAGTGCAAACAGCCTTCTCAAAGCAGTCAGCTAGAGTAGGTTGCTCATGGATGTGTCCAGTCAGGTTCTGACTCTCTTTGAGGATGGAGACTCCACAACCTCTTAGCAACCTGTTCCAGAGTTCAGTCACTTTCAGTGGGGTTTTTTCCATTTATGTTTAAAAGGAACACCTTTTTCAGTTTGCATTCATCTCTTTTATTCTGCAGGAAAAGATCTGAAAATAATGCTTCTGAAGCATGATTTGTGAGCTAGTTTGCACCAAACGCATTCTGATTCTAGTTAAACTGCAATAAACTTGAAATACTTACAAAGGAGTGTCTGAAAAAAAAATTCACACAATGCCAGGAATTTAACACTCTTAACCAACACAAGATTTTAAAGCTCTTTCTTAAAAAATTCACAAACAATATGTGCCACCATCAGTAAGAACAAGGAAGACTTTCTATCTCAAATTTCATCTTCTAACACCAAGTTTATTAATTTTTCTTTAAGTCTTGGTAAATCACCATAACAATTTAACAACACATTGCTCACAAACTGGGCTTGCTACAGTTACTATTTGCTTGACTACTCTAAAAACAAACAACAACAAAAAAACCCCAAAAAACCCAACAAAATCACCAGCCAATTGTTGGTTTACAGAAGATGGCTAGCAAAACAGTGCTTCAAAAATAGCCAGAGAGACATCTTTAATTCTAAGTACATGAAAGAATGGATGAAATTCATCTGAGTTTTACACTGCAATATGCTGTCAAGTCAAACATTTACTAAGAACTTTCCAGTACAAACCTGCTCTATGTCAAATATACCAAATGCATATGCAAGTCTCAAGTTGTGTCTAGGCTTACATCTAATGAGGTGGCTGCTGTTTGTCAAGCCATACAAAAATTATCTTGAAAACAACTGTTAGCAGGAAAACCTGGGCCAGCTGTTACAGAATCTCCCCAGGATCTCTCCAGGATCTCCTGGACAGCATTTGCAGTCCACAGTGAATCCATTCCAATGACAACTCCATTATAATCACTAGTACCACTGCTGCAGTCATACTTCTGGAGTAGTCTAGAGTTAGAGATAGAACAGAGGAATACAATACTCATATTCTTAATGTTGCACTAATCCATACAGAAACTGTGCTCTTCTGCTTTATCTCCAACTGCCTCAGAACAGTGAGTCCTCTCCACCAGTCTGATTGTTACCCTTGAGGGTAGCAATACACTTTTTTTCCCCTCTATATGGTTTTAAGGGCAGCTGATTTACCAAGCACTTACTGGATTTGTGCTAAATATCATGTCTGTTCCCACAGTGTACAGGCAAGTGACTTAACAGCCGCAACCTCCTCCAGTTCAGTGTTTCTTTCTTCAACCACAAAGAACATGTCCCAGATTGCAAGTTAGGGAAAACTCTAGAGATTTCTAGTATAAGACTCTAGACATATGACATCTGTGCAGTAAAACTAAATTGATGCTTGTTATATCACATCATGAAATTGAAGTGAATCATACAGCTCGAAGATTATTTTAAGCCTATTGGCCTTGTCTGAAAGCTCTTACTTTTCTCATAAAACTATAAATTTATATTTACAGTCAATAGACTTCTTCAAAGTCATTGTCCCTTTTGGTTTTCTCCCTATGTCCTTTTTAAAAATTAATACAAAATGAGAGGTTTGTCTCACTGATCCTGTGAGGTTTTTTTGACAATGAGAAATTTACTAGATGTGTCTTGGTAGACCAATAATTCTATTTAATGAGTGAGGAAATACCGTTCTGTACCAGGGTAGGGAGGTGGGGAAATACCATTCTGTAGCAGGGTTACATTTTTTCCTAAGCGATTCATTCTAGAACAACAATATATATATGATTCTATGATTATGAAACCAGGTCTTGGTTTAAGTTAATACTGCAAATGCTGAGATGCAAAGCATTTTTAACTTTTATTGAGGCTTCATGACTGCTCAAAGAATCAAATATATACATAATGCATTCAAATGCAACAGAATTAGAAATGGAATAAACGATAAAATACATGAAAGGGAACATTTACTTGGCAATGTTATATAGACTGTTAAAATACCATGAAAAATAAACTGCATTACACAGTACATGTTGATGATTTTTTAGTGAAAGAATGCTTATCTTAATTCTCTTCTTTACTACCTGAGAATGTCTTACACTCACTTCATAGATGACTGTTATTGGATTGCCTTTAGATGGTACAGACATACTGACAATCTAAGGAAACTAGCCTCTCCATAACATCTTATGCAGCATATCCACTCCAGATCTCATAATAACTAGTTCCTCTGAGGACTGCAGTTTCATTTTGTGCATGCATCTAAGCTTCCAGAAGTATTTAATTATCCTCATGCCATTTCCAATACAACTTTTGACTAATCTCTTTTCAAGCCTGTAATGGAGGTTACAAAAAATGCTAGCTATTTATTGTTTTCTTAATATCTAATCTGGATTTTTTCTTCTTCAAGTCAAGCACAATTGCTCTTTTGTCTTTTCAGTATGGAAACAATTTCTTTCCTTCCATGTTGCAGAAATAGATACTTGAAGACTGTTAGCACATCCTCCCAAGAGTTCTCTCACTCATCTGTCTCATCCCAATTCTTTCCATATTGATTTTAGTATTTTCTAGGTCTGTGATCTAGGCATCTAGACATTGTTTGAGGCTCTCCTCTGCACTCTTGCCACAGTCCACAGCTCTTTTAATAAGGTTTGCATAACAAATATGGATTCTGAGACCTAACAAACCAGCATAGAGTGGAAATATATCTTAAGTTTTATACATCGCAGTATGACTTTTCATGTTTTTTATAATGTGATATGACTCTTTCAGTTCATGATCTGCTGTAAACCTGAGAAACTTTCCATCTAAACAGTTGTTCTCCTTTGTATATGCTGTTATTTCTAATCATAGCACCTTGCTGAACTGCATCCTAACTTCTTCTAGACCACTTCTACATAATTCTCATTTTTGAAAGATATTGACACGACTGTAAACTTCATGCTCCCAAAAATTAATAAGCATATTGCTCATTTCGCTTTCCAGGTCATAAATGAAAATTCAGAATAACACTGAGCCAAGGACAAATCCCTCCACAGTCACATTTCACTGACATTTTGACAGTGAACCATAATATTTCTAGCCTGCTTGTGTAAAGAGATTAGTGCCCAACTTCAATCTATTGTTTCTATCTAAAAGGCTTCTGCTACCTTGTCATAGGAAGAAGTCCTTTCCCTTGATCCTATTTTTCTTCACAAATCTGTTTGCTGTTGCATCCTTGTTAGTTTTTCCTTATTTTTAAAAAATAAGCACTACTTTCACCATTTCCAGTCTCTCAGTAACCACTCTTGTGGCCATCTTTAATTGTGATTATTAATATTTCTGAGATTTACTCATGCAGTAATTTAAGTTTAATGAGGTCCATCAAACAGAATTTTAAACCACCCAGATATGTACAGAACCTACCCTGTCTTTTAGTTATAGATAGAGATGCTAGCCCACTGATACTAGACATAGTAAGGTAAGCACTTGCAGTCAATTTTTTCTTTTTTAAAGTATTACAAACTTTTAAGTACAAATACTTAAAAGAGATCTTTAGTGAATGGCACAGTTTAGCCTTCCTTTTAGTACAAGGAATTTCTCACATACATGTTGCTTTCCTTGACATATCTTATCTTGTTCACTTTAGCTCACATGAGCCTTAGCCTTTTAGAAACTCTCTAACTGATATTTTTCTTTTACATTCACCCTTATTACGTTATTAAGGTGACATTACTAGCCCTTTTTATAAGCTATCTTAATGTGTTTGAAATCAACAACTGAGTCCCAATCCTCCCTTTGCAATTGGATTACCTTCACTTGTGACCTTTCTATTTTCAAATGAGTTTGAAAGTTAGGAGGGGCAAGAGGGTGGTTGTTTTGTAAAAAGCTTTCCTTTCAATCCTTATTCCCCTGAGATTTTTAGTTCTATTAGTTCTCAGAGTCTGCTTGACATCCACTGTTTCTATTTTGTTTTCTTTGCTAAACATCGCGAGTACCACCATTTCACTGTCACATCAATCAAGTTGCCTTTCACTTACCCATTCCTAGCTGGTTTCTCACTATTTAAGATTATGTCTATAGAAATTTCCCAGGAAGTTGCTTTCTTTTTCCTTATTTTTTAAAAAAAAAAAAAAAAAGAAAATAGAAGAAAAAAAAAGAGCCAAAAAGCACTACTATAATACTACTAAAAAAACAAAAAAAAAAAAAAACAACCCCACACCAAAACTCACCAGTGAATGCTTATTAAACTTTTAAGTCTATTATACCTTTCTCAAAGGATATCTGGGTAATTAAAAATTTATTCACACCACCAAATTCTAGATTGTTTTGCTAGGTGCTCACAAAATGCTGCATTCATTTATTCATTTTCTGTGGTAGTCTGCTCATTTTACTTTCCCTTTAGGCTTTACTAGATCGTTCAATAACTCTAGGCTCTTTTAAATTTTCATTAGATATGCTTTTTCCTTTTGATTCTTTGACCTGCCTTTAGAAAGGCCATACCATATTATATTTCCACTCATATGAGATCTCACTAAATTACATCAATTGTGTCATAATCCTATATTAAGACTTCCAATTGCATGCTTTATTCAGCATAAGTCTTGCAACAGTACATTTATCTAGCATCCACATACCTATGTATTGCTCCTGCACCCCTCTACCCCAGTTCTCAAGATAAATATCCACTCTGGTTTCTAGACCAATTCGCAGGTTGCCATTTCCGTTTACCTCTGGCCTTCCATCACTCATTCTGCCCCTTATTACTTTATGTATAGCTTGTGAAACATCATCCTATGGTCAAAAATTAGAATCACTCTTGGCAACAATGAACTATAGAATAAGCACAGAGCAGGGGGCATCTGATGGTTCTCAAAAGCCTTTCAGCAATACCTCACTTTAAGAATACCAGAAAGAAGCAGTTCACTTGCCAGAGAAGTGCTTCAGGCTGGTGAGTCTCCTAACTGTTTACAGAACGGAACCATGAACCAACACTACCTTTTGGTAGTGCAGATCCAAGCATTCTCACAGTGTTTGACAAGGTGTAACCCCCCTTTCTCAAATGCTGGGTTTTCACTTTCATTTCCTGCCTGGACAGCACATCTATTCTTACTCTCAACAGATGGTTAATTAGAGGTGGAATATAATCTGCCTTCTGATGATACCAGAAATTGCAATGGCTAGCTTCTCCTGTTAATGCTGGTATTACAAACTTTTCCAACCAGCTGGAATCTTTGTTCTTTGAATATACTGAGCCAGTGGATGTAGTCATGAATATATTGTAACCAGTCTAACTCTCCTTGTAACCCTCTCACCAATTAGTAGGAATACAGAAGAATAAATCAGAGTTAATATTTTAACAAACATACCACTTTGACATGTTTTAAGATGGCTTAAAATTTGGTCTTTTTTTTTTAATTTTTCTTCAAAACATCAGCCATACCTTGGCTTCTTCTGCACTAACATTGACATTCACTTCACATGAATGAGAAAGATACCCAAATGGTTAGAAAGATTAAATGGTTGTAGTAAATATGATAGTAAATTATACTGGATTTTTTTTCCTAAAGGAAGTTAAAAAAGGATATCGCAAACCTGAGGATACCATCAGAGGGAGTATTCAAATTCAAAGGTTGAATATCCTTTGACATAAATACCTCAGAAAAGAAACCTTCCATCTGTGTGATCTTGCATGTTATAAGCAGAATGAGCATCAGCTCAGAATCTGTACAAGAGAGATCTGATTAACTCCTAGTTCATGACTCAGCTGGCTTTTTGAATGAATAAATAGTAGATCTTCGTTCTACAGAGGCATGTGGAGGTTCTATAGTATGACCAGCCTTGTCTAGAATGAGATTTAAAATTTGGGGTTTTAAACAACTGTGCTAGAGAGATCCCTTGGTACTTTAAGCATACAGCTTTTAGATTGACTGTCTAGAAAACTAAATTCTAGTTTGGGTAATATTCTTTCCATTTAAATTCTTCCCATAGTTTCCACTGGAGGAGATATTTGCCCTCATTTCCTGCAACAAAACTGTTGCTGTGCTCTATTAAAACAACTGTCCTGTAACCCTGCTAACATCTGTGAAGGGTTATGTTTAGTTTTTCATTTGGTTTTTTGTTAAATGTTGTAAGAGACAGTAAAAGTGATTTAAAAGTGTCAGGCATTAATCCTAACCAAAACAGAGGTCAGTAGGGCTTAGAAGTATTATAAATTGGAGGGAGGGGGCAAATGTTGATAAACATGTGAATGCAGCAATGTGAGGAAAGCCATTCCTATCCAACTTGGCTCTCACGCTAGATATGTTTTCTTCTTTATAAAGCCTTAGTCTGACAGTCACTAGCAGGGCAACTAGCAAGTTTGAGTTTAAATAAGGTAACAGTTGATCATAATTGGGGAGTACCCAATACAGGTTTTAAATACCTGTACAATACTTTATTTTTTAAAAAAGCACCTGCAGAGCCTTGCAGCATTCCACAGAAAGTACTTACTGAGAGACAAAAAGGCAAGCATTCAAAACATGATGCTTTTTCTTTGCAAAACACAAAATGAATTACCGTGGTGGACTGCCACCTTGTAAATCCATGTTACCATAATTTAAGATGCAGAAATTTATAATAATAGGAATTATTTCTGAGAGAAAGGCAACAATCTCATGTGAAGTTTCCCATATTCCACTGAACATGCTGAAATGCAGCAATATATTTCAGACATATACAAGTTTGCCCTCAAGCAGAAAGGAAATTTGCCCAAAACTGAAGAAGCAAAAAATCTGTAAAGTGGACTAACATAGTAGAGACAATGTTCTCAGTGTTTATAAATACAAAAACAAAATAGAAAATGAGAAAAATGTTTTTAAACAGGGAAATATTAAATAATCTTATGTAGAAAAATTAACAATTATTGTAAATTAACCTGATGCTGAAATTATTTTCATATCAAATTAAACCTCCAAATAAGTATAGAAATTAACTTTCATTTGAGAAATAAGTTGAAGAACATCAAATGTTTAGCTATTCAATGGATTTTAAGACTAACCATTTAATAATAGTCAGATGATGTGAACACACGGAGAACTGAATACTCCAAAAGACAAATCCAAGACAATTATGGAAGTGGTTGTTCAGTTCCTCAGTTGGCATTTAACATATACTCAGAGTTCTAACCTCTTGCTTCTGTTTTTAGCTTTGTCATGTTAGAGGAGCCCTCAATTTGACTTCATCTAGCTAGCAGAGGTGGTCCATTAGCCCTCAGTTACTCCTCAGGATATCCAAAACAATTTTTCTTCTTTATTCTTGCTAAAATTAAAATTATGACCAGGTTACTCAGGGTTTTATACAGTTGGATTCTAAAAACCTCCAAGGATGTAGATGGAACAACCTCTCTGGGCAACCTGTTCCACTGCCTGACTGATCTCATTATTAAAAACCACTTTCTTTCATCCTGTCTAAATCTCTTGTTTCACATTATGCCCATGGTCTCTTGTCCTACCACCATGAAGAGTCTGGATTCTCGTAGGTGTTGGAAGATTGCTATCAGTAGCCACCTCTCCTCCAGGCTAAACAAGGCCAGTTACTTCAGCTTCTCCTTACAGACCAAATACACTAACCCCCAAATTTCTCTCTGTTGGAGCTTAGTGATGACTATCCTGAACTGAGGCATTCAGAACTGTATTGATAATCTAGATGTGGTCTAACACTAAGAAGCCCACAATTAAGTAAAACCTAGACTTTCAAGAAAGCGTCCATTATCCCCTCCCACCTCCAATTAGTAGCTAAATCATATTTAATTTTCTAAAGTGATGGAATTTTATGCACTAACCAGAGCTTTATATCCAGCTTAAACCAACTCTATCACAACAAAAGAACCTGAAGTTACACGCCTGCTCTGACTGGCTGGATTTCTGCCATTCATGCTTACTATACAACACAATAGCATTAATTGATGTCACAGTAGAGGAATTTTCCTCCCGTGGAGTCACATATTCTAGAGAAGCAAACACTCAGGACAAATACCAAATTTAGTACCCAATTGCAGGTTCATGCCAATAAAGACTGAAAAGAAGCAAGAAAAAATACAGCTATATTAATAATCACAGTAGTTGTCCAAATTAAAAAAAAAAAAAAAAAAAAAATCCCTGTAGTTAATACTCACAGTACTTCCCCACAACATGAAGTTAGAAGTGACAATGGACCAAGCCTTTCTCATTGAAGGGAACTTGGGCAGAAATAACAATGTGTGGTGCATTGATAATGCAAGAAACAACAGGGGTTGAAGGATTAAAAACATTTTGAATTTAAACAACAAAGAATCAGACAAAGATACCGAAAGAATAACTTCACATAATTTTTTTTAATATTTCTTAAAGCATTATTCAGTGATCCACTGTGCACTATTTAATTCTTATTTCAGTATGAAGAAAAGAATCTCATCAGGGTAGGTATTGTGATGTGGAATTCAACAAAGTATTGTTCACAGACATTGTCTATTCATCCCTGGCACCTGGTTTTGAATCCAGTCTCACTAATGGTAACTAAAAGCTTCTTGAATTTAAAAGCTTTACAGACTACAAGCCCCAGTGGAGCTTTAACCAAACAGGGATTTGTGCTGCGTTTTAAAGACGTGTGGTAAGTCACAAGCTTGGATTGATCTGAAGTGAAGATTTTAAATTTCAAGAATTGCAGGAAGAGTATTCTACTATTCTCAGAAATCTAACAGCAAACAAATTACATAAAATATGGTTGTAATAATCAGTTGCTCTGACTGATTAGATATGAATGCTTTTATACTTTGAAGGATTCAGTAATTATAACTTCTATTTTTAAACAGATTTTTTTTATTTCAAGCCTTCAGTTAACTCTCTTCCCTTTTTATCAGACCCATAAATATGTTGTCACTTCTCATTTCAAACAAATGTAAAAACCTCTAACGTCAATGACAATTAAGAAAATCCGATTGAATGGCAGTAAGCAATTTTGAGAGCAGTATTTATAAAAATCATTGTACAAAGCAAGTCTTTTCATAAAATAGACTATGATCTTTTATTCCTGAATTATAAGTAATTTGGATGCTGCTTTGAAGATCAAGTTTTTGAAAAAGAACTATAACTTTTTTCTTTTTAAATGGTTTCAAAAAGATAATTAGGCCTGCATATTTGGTCTGGATACAGGTTATCAACCTGGTTCCCTACTATTTTAAGAAGGTACTGAGAGCAGGGAAAGGATTTCCCATTCTGATTATACCACCTTCTCTGCAACAAGGGGAGAAAAGGCGCTCAAAGGAGTTTCTATACTTTGCTCATGTATTCTCACACTCCCCTCTCTATCATCTCTTTAAAGACTAGTTTCTACAGTGACTAAAAATCAGAATTTTCTTTCAGGAGACATGGAAGAGAAGGAGCATCCAGGGATCAAGAAGGGAAGCAACATAAAATAAAAGAGAACACAAAAAGTGAGACAGTGGTGCTGATGGAAATATATTGCAAGAATGAAGGGATGAGTGGGTTACAGCCATCATAACAGTTTGATAACAACTCAAAAGAGACCATCACTATTGTGGGGGGCTTCCTCTGTTTCTCCCCCAAAGAGTTGTCAAAAGAATATGACATCAGAATAGGCAACCAGAAGTTGATGTGGGAAATACTAAGAAATACAACACAACTCAAATCTGAGAGAGAGAGAAAAAACAATCAACCAAACAAAAACCCCCCATTATTTTCCACTTCATCGAAACAGTTATTTTCCTCAGAATTCTTTCAAGTGCCATGAATCAGAAGTCACAGCCCTGCTACTTTACCAGCTGAAATCACCTGCAGGAAAAAAGAGAAAGCACAGGAGGCAAGCCCCCATTTAAAAAAAAAATTAAAAAAAAAAAAAAAATTGAAGACAAAAAGGCAAGTCATGCTAAAAACAAGCAGCAAAACCCCAGACTTTTGAGCCTCTTGATACTGGTGTGTTCTACCTAAGATATGAAAAAAAAGATACATGACAAATGGATAGAGAGGTGTTTGCATCCCCTTTCACTCTGGCTAGATTACAATGCTTTTAACATGATAATGTTATATTTGATAACCAGAGCCAGTAGTATAACTTGAATGACTTCCAATCACAAACTTCTCATAGACATTTCATACCTAGAATGCACCTCCTTCTGGACTTTACTACATGAATTTATTGAGCATGATTTACTGACTTGTAATATAGTCATGATTTAAAGGTAGAAATAAAGTAGCAAACCGAACTTATTTCCCTGATATAATCTAAAAAGACAAAACCTAAAATCAAAGGAGGATAAATCAAATGACAGAAAGGAGGCAAACTGGTAACCAATTACTCATGTTCTATCCTGAGTATAGGGGTCTAGATGACTCAGTCCTCATAGAATCATTGTTACCAATTACACAAAGAAACAGGCCTAGTAACCAAGTATTTTAACCCTCTACAATGAGATTTATAAAAACTAATTAGGCAACCAAATTCCAGTGACCAGCGTGAGGTGTGTGTTTTAACTCTCAAAAAAATCTCCAGCCCCAGAAATTTTATTTCCCCCCATTTGAAACAGTGCATGCATATCATTGCTACTTCTTCAGAGTCAGGAAGTGTTTGACTTTAGACATATAATTGGAACTAGTTAAATATTGTTTTCCCACACTTTTACTCCCAATGTTAATAAAAATTCCAGATGATTTTAAAAGGATACCCAAAATTATAAACAATAATAGAAGACAGTTTTTATGTACTCAAAAGTTCTTAGAAATTTGATGCAATATGCATTGCAGTGTATCATGATTCTGTACCAGTACTTTGTACCCAGAGTTTACAAGTAAAAAGACTGTAAATTTGAAAGTTTTCCCAACGTGAAAAAAATGTTTTTGCTAAACCTGTATCCTGGAGACCTAAGATTTTTCCGATTGCTAGACATCCTTAACAGATTAGCACTGCAATAACAGATCTAGCAACCTTAAAAAAAAAAAAAAAAAAAAAAGAGCTTGAGTATTCTGTGCTTATCCAAAACCTAAACTACTTCTGAAGATTCCCTTCTAAATTTAAAAAATATCTTAGCAGACTATGGATTTATGTGGTACTTCTGAACTGTATTCCACACCTCAATTTGTCTGTCTTATTTTTTTGTTTCTATTTGTCATTCATATTAAAAATAAAAACCCCAAACCAAGCAAGTGCTCAAAAGCTTTTTGTATAGGACTTCAAATTTAAAATTGGGAATCTGCCAAATTAAAAATTGTGTTTAATTAAATATTTTTAATGTAAGTAATATTAAACCTGGTCACATTTCTGCACCTGCCAACCCAAGTATTTTAATGAAGAAGAAAATTAAGAGTTAAATGCATTATAAAAATGATTGCTAAAATTTTCAAATCCTGGGGATGCAGTCACAGAGTTCATACTAATTTTGTTCAAAATCCACATGACTTTGAAAACATGAGCATGTATTAACCATAGGGTAATTTCTGATTCACCGCAGCGTATCTGCTTCACACTGAGTAACAGCTTAAAGTTCTTTTAATGTATTATTACATAATAAAGAAGGCTGAAAAACTAGGAAGTAATATCAACAAAATGCTATCAATGAAGATGATGGTGGGAATTTTGCTGGGTAAATATAAACTATCATCTCCTTAAAATAATTCATTAGAAGAGGTTATATAAGCACTGCTATTTATATTACAGTTAGTGATGCAAGCGGACCTACATTTTTGGCTTATTGCTGTTTTCATATGTACCAGATAATTAAGTCTTCAGAATAATGTATTAAAATTTCTTAATAATATCATAAATTTACATCTTTCAACAAGTTTCACAGCATCTCCAGTTTCTGCTGTCATCAACAGACATTCAGCATTTTGTTGCAATTTTATTTGCACTATGCACCTAAACTTGCTAAAGTCATAGGAAGTACATATGCATGTAACAAATATAAACAGCAACAAGTACAGAAAATCCAAAATGCTAATAATATGAGCAATTGAAAGATTTCTATTTATTACTTTTATTTCTCCTCTTTAGAAGTAGATTTCTCCAACAGAAGATTAAGCTAGATATCCTGAAATTAATTCTGCATCCAGATATACTCCTTATAGCTATGTAATTTAAGAAACAATATTAAATCTTAGCAGTAAATCACCTTCAATATTTTGCATGCCTTTGGTATTGAATTTTACATCTGCAGTTTGAGGGGGGAGGAGGAGGGAAGACAACCGTCTTGCTATTACTCAGCAGGATACAGATTCCTTTTTGTAAGTAGAATTCCAGACATTCCATCTGTTTTCCATAAAAGTAGAAAAGTAGAAAATAGTTGATCTGAAAGTAGATCAGTAATAGCAATAGTAATAAAGTGTAGACAGAAAACACATCCAGCCAAATAGTACACCTACATCAAAAAAGGTTCTTATTCCTTTATACAAGATTAATGCAAATGAACTATCAATTAAGCAATGGTACGATTTACATATCAAAAGGCTGATATTTCTTGACCATTATAGAAATAAAACTTTTTAAAGTCAGATTTACAAAATGACTGAATATGACAATTACCAAAACAGAAACAATGGATTATCTGTCCCTGTTTCCACAGTCTTTTTCACTGTTTTCACTGGCGGTTTTCACAGCCAGCCTTCTCAATGGGCTATAGCTACCTTACAATGTCTCATCTGGTCATGCAAATAACTCTTTTCACATGATTAGAGTTACGCATCTAATTTATTATGTATATAGAATGGGCACTTTCCTATTGTGAAAGCAAATCTCCACATTGCTGCAGTTAAAAGCAGTAACTACATATGCGAACATTTGCATGAGAAAATCACTCTGCACACACCATATGCGCACTATGCACAGGTTAGTGATCTCATAAGGTTTTGAAAATTTAGCCATAGTTTCTATTGCCTGAGTAGGCACAACAGTATTGTAAGCAAGCAGACATCGAAATACACAGGGATATGTACAAAGCTCACCTCATGATAATTTTCAAACCACACAAAACTCAAGCTTCATATATAAGACCATCAAAATAGTTCTGTCCAGTTTTTAGTGTAACAGGAGCAAGCTCATAATTAAGTTACTGTGATAAACAAAATGCAAAAATCAAAGTATTCCACTTACAATATGCAACAAGAAAATTGCACTCTTCTTCTAGAAGTACGCATTTTTGGTATGTTAAGAAACATCTAAAATCGTCTAAACTTTCTGTTAAATTATTTTTTAAAATTTTCTTCTAGGCCTAGGCCACAATAATGAATCATGTTATTTTTCTGTCACTTTCGTAATTTTTAGTAAGGCAAATTACAGGCCTAATACCAAATACACACAGGGGAAAAAAAAAAAAAAAACAATCAGAAATATTTCTTTGAATTCATGTTACAAGCACAGACCTGCAGCATCAGGCTTTATAATGTCGATTAAAGCAGTGAAGACAGAGTGACAAACCCTTAAAATATGAAATAAATAAAGCTTTCTTTGTGTACTTGAACAATCTTAAGCATGTGCACATAATTATTACAAACAAAACCACTCATTTTACAGCTTCACAGTAAATGCAAATGTAGCATGGAAACATCTGTGAAACTTAATCTACACCACAGATTACACATCAAATACACAAATACCGGCCACATATTTTAAACAGAGCTATTACGTTTGTTCTGGGGAAGGAAAACAATTGACCATAAAAGTGAGAACAAAGTTATGTCTAGAAATATTATTGTATCTTATTATATGTCTTTCATATAGGATACAAAAGAGAACTCAACAACATTTCTCTGAAGTAAAACACTTTAAAATCAAATATGAATTCTTAATACTTAATCACCTTCATTGTTTAGTCTACTTTTCACACTAACAAAACCTCACTTATAGCAAGGTTTCCCATTTATTAAAGACTGTTGTGCAGATACATGTCAACAAAACAGAGTCATAGTTAAAGCTAGGGGTGAACTACTGACATTTCAGTCACCCTAAGCCAAACTATCATCCTGCTTTTACAAACCACAACATAAGAGTAACAGCTTTGTGACTTGTGCATGTTGTTCTCCCTTCTACAGAAAATAAGCCTAGGACATTTCCTATTACTTTATTTTTTATATAAATGGCCCTAATAAATCTGTCAGAATGAAAAGAGAATCATGGTAACTAAAGAGGAAAACTATTTCTGACATCTTCTATACAATAATAGCTTTAATAATTTCGTGACCAAAATTCCCTTTTTTCAATAAGGCCAGTAACCTAAGTATTAACTTTGAAAAAGATACAACATAGATATTCTATTGAGCTAAATATACATCATCCATGTGTTCTGTCTTGTAGCATTGTTTCAGCCTTAAGTATTATATTTTGAATGGCTAGTTCTTTTTCCTTATTGCTTTGCACAGTTGAAGTACTGCTTATATTCAAACACTATATATACCTTTTGACTTATCACAGTATTTTAACGATTACTTATTAAGAGAAGCCATCCAGAATCAAAGAAGGGTAATGAAGCTGGTGAAGGGTCTAGAGCACAAGCCTTATGAGGAGCAGCTGAGTGAACTGGGGTTGTTTAGCACTGAGAAAAGGAGGGTCAGGGAGACCTTATCACTCTCTACAACTACCTCAAAGAAAGTTGTAGCAAGGCGGTTATCAGTCTCTTCTCCCAAGTAACATTTGACATGAGAAGAGGTAACAACTTCAAGCTGCATCAGGAGAGGTTTAGATTGGATATTAGGAAAAATTTCTTCACTCAAAGGGTTGTCAGGCATTGGAACAGGCTGCCCAGGGGAGGGGGTGGGTCACCATCCCTGGAGGTATTTAAAATATGTTTAGATGCTGTGCTTAGGGACATGCTTTAGTGGTGGACTTTGCAGTGCTTGGTTAACTGTTGGACTTGATCTTAAAGGTGTTTTCTAAGATAGTATAAATGATTGTATGATTCTATGCAAACCTTAGTCAAAATCACACTACACAGAAGAACCATTTTTAATTTATTTCCATTTATTTCAACTCTATTTATCTGATACTTTCTATGTTGAAGTAAAATATTCGTGATATTTAGATAAATGTTTTGAACAACTTGTACATTAGCAGCTCACTAAGGAAGTCCAAGATACACCACCTCTATTATCTATTTTCTATTATGTTTCTATTATCTCTAGTTTTCTATTCCAGAATTCATTGTGAAGACTACTGCACTCAAACACAGAATACCTTCAGAAAGGAAGATGATAAATGTTTTCAAGAAAATTAATTCAGTTTAGAATTTTCTTTTTCAGATAGATATTCTGCTTTTCCTCTGTCACAATAACAAAAACAGCAAAGAATAAGGCTCTTGATTCTCCAGCTTGAACATTTTGATAAAATCTGTTCCAAAACCATAAAGATTATAGCTCATTAAACAATTAGCTAGTTTACCTGTAAAAATTATTATGCATGTCTGTTTATATCTAAATAAAACTCTTGGTTGTCAAAAGAAATAGTGATTCAGAATGACTAACCTACAAAGCTTTAAGAAAGCATATGAAGGCAGCAGAGTATGAGGCTATCCCCTCCCCCCATCCCCAAGAGATATTCAAGACGATCTTATTTTAAAATCTATGCCACAGGTAATATAGTCCATCTGATCCATTCACAATTAGACAGGCAATAAATGCTGAAGGAAATTACCACATAAATGACATTCCTTGAAACTAGATGGACCCAAGAATGAAAGAGTTATTTTATCCAAGCAATAATACTCTTCCAGTACTCAAAATATAGAATACCAGTGTTCTGCTCAAAATGAAAGGATAACCCTCTACTTCTCTACTTTCTACTTATTCAGAAGGTAAATTGGTAAAAGTCAGCCTAAGAGTTTTTAATGTTAGTAATGGCAGTCATAAGTATAGATTACAACTGTTTTAGTCTCATAACTTTAAAGTGACTTAGATTTGAGCAGGTCCCTTAAGCATTTCAATTACAAACTATCAAACTGCATGAGGTTGTGTTTTGGGGTTTTTATACCTTTTGTGCAACCTTGTGCCCAAGCACAAACAGATTCACAGAGGGCATATAAATGCACATGCAGGATTATGGATGGCTACATTAAACTAAATGAGTTCTACTTTCTTGCATTGTGCACTTGTTTAACATAAAGATTTTACTATAGTGATCATTCTTGTAATGATTCAAGCACTTATATGTGTCTTAGCTGAAACAGATGTAGTGTTTTAGTAGAATGTGAATTATCAGATTATTCATGAAAAAATATCTTTGTTACCTCTGGAAAAAATTAATCTATGATCTTATAAATGATCTTATGCAAGGAATCTCATCCTCTGAACTTGTGTGACACCTGCCTAACTCTCTGCATCTACAGTTAAAACCTTCAGAACAGAGCAATATGCATAAGCCATTTTGCTTTCTATACATCAGCATGCTGTATATCAATCTGGCAGCACAGAGAACTGTGGGCAGACTTCCCTTTCCTTGACAAAAAAAAAAACAAAACTCAAAAGGCTGAGAGAACATCAGCTTTCAAAAGCATGATCTCAGTACTAAAACAAATCTAGTTTGTTCTTGTTTTAATTATTGTTTAATTATTTGCAGACTGCATTTTTCTGTGCCAGTATAATGCTAGTTCAACAAGTTGAAATATGCATGTTAACTACTTTAAAGCATTTTACACGAAGTGGCTATGCAAGAATTATTCAAATAGCATTCCTGAAATTTCAGACCAAATTAATATTTAAGTTTGATTTTAAGAAGTTTTTGTCTTTCTTTTTTTTTCTTGCAATAACAAGTAACCCAGAATTGAGTGTTTTGCTTTAAAAGAAGAAATTACCTACAATTTTCAGCTGTGGCTGACACAGGCTGCTATGTAGATGAAGCAAATTCATTGCAGGGGGCATTCGTTTCACAAAGTTATGTTAATGATTAACTAGCCTGAACTTCAAATGCTGTCCTATAGACAATGCTAAGCTAGATTAGCCAGAAAAATTGTTAAAAATCACTAAATTCAAAATTTAGCTTGCTATACAATAAAATCCACAGAACAAGCATTTTCAATCTTGCATATTATTTTTTCTTATATTATATTGTTTTGCTTGCTTCCATGTCTATTAAAACTTTTACTAAAGAAATTAGCAGTTTCATTGTATTAAAGAGCTCAAAGTCATTCCCATTTTCACTCTGTATAGTTTGTTTCCTTTTGTCTACATCACATTTGGCCATGTTTAGGAGCATAAGTTTTTTTAAAGCAACAATTTTTCTTTTTTATTACAAAAGACGTATGGAAACAAATTAACACACAACTTGACTGTTCTCTCTAGATACACATAAATAAGTTTCCTATATTCTTGTATGAAATTCTGCTATCCTGTACAAAAAGTGGATATCAACACAATTTAATTTAACCCTAAAGTTTATATAGTTAGTGAATTTGCACATCACCTGACAGCTTATAGTTTCAAATAAGTTATTACTAGGTAAACCACACAAATATTTAAAATGGAGAAGAACAAATTTAATTAGAAAGTTTTTGCTGCACACTGTGTTTTAGAAACAAAACGAGGGGCAATAATAAAATCAGATTAAAATTACACATTAAAATGTGTTGTCCTCACAGTGAAATTTGTTTTCAGTTATTTGCATGCTCCGTGGAATTTATAAAATAAACAATATTACTACATATTCAAAACTGACTAAACCTAAGAGGAACAGTACAGAACTATAGGTGGTAGCATCCTAACTCTACAAGTAGCAGCCAAGATTACTATTGCCCTGTATTGTTAGTCCACTTGCACATTATGAAATGCAAAGAGAAACACCGCAAATAATAAACAGAATACAAACAGCAACACCTAAACTTGTCAAGAGCACTTTCCAAATAATCCAGTCTATGGACTTACTGTAATAGCTACTACAACTGTCTTGGATACCCGCATGAAATACTCAGTGCCACAGTTTTCTGTGTAACAAGTATTTTGCTTGTATTTACAAGTATTTTTGCTAAAGGAATGACAAGTAAAGTTGCGAATTAATAGCATTTAGGAGTGAAGGATGGTGGCGGAATGCAGAATATTGTTTGCCAACACTCATTGCAATATTCAAATACATTTTTCCACACAAGTATTCTTTCTCATGGTTTTTTGGTTGTGGCTGTTTGGGGGTTTGGGTTCTTTGTTATTTTTGGGGTTTGGTTTTGGGTTGGTTTTTGTTTTTCTGATCCATGGGATTACAGGGACGTCAACTGTGAAAGTACAAGTAAGATTTAGCCTAATAATTTTCTACCTGGCAAAAATCCAGATAATAAGTCAGGTAGTGTAATATAATTAGTAGCTTAGAGTTGTTTTGTTGCATGCATTTGCTTGTGAAGCAAGCTCAGTGTATCAAACTTTAACCATAACACATTTCTAATGGTTAACCAAGGTCTTCCCACATTTTCAGCACCAATTCATAGGTTTTATCCATCATTACCTGTGTTCTCAGGTGATTTCTGTCAAGCACAGAAAATACTTCCATGAAGGTCTTACCAGACCAGATATTCCAAGCATGGCTGCTAAACTAAGCAAAAGTCTGAGTATCAAAACCAAGTAGTAACTTCAGCATTAGATTTTAAGACTACTCCATCTCAGCATATCTATATGACCACTCATACTCCTCTGTGAATCCTTTAAAGATCCTGTAGGATTACAGCACGTTTTAATGGATTTAACCTCTGAGAAAATGCAAATACAAAAGAGCCCTAATGAACATAACTATATAATAAAAAATAATAACAATGCATACAGCAGATACACATACAGAAAATAATTAAACAGTTTATCTAATTTTCTCCTCAGAAAAGACAAAAAAAAAGAAAAGAGAAAAAGATAGGATTCTCAAACAGAAAAAGATATTTAATGTCATGTACCATCTGTGTGGTAGACTGGAGGTGCCATTTCTCCTTGTTTATATCAAAATGTATTTTAATGCTCACATAAAGATTACGCTAATATTTAATGATTCAAATATTTAGCAATTCAAAACCAAGCTACTCAAATAACAGCTTATTTTTGTGTATCACCTGTGTTTCTAAAGGTCATTGAAGTGCTGCATGAATCCACCTCAATTGTCAGTTATAAAAATAAGCTAGTCAACTATTGAGCAATGCATATTAGAAAGAATATAAAAACAAACAAACAAACAAACAATATACAACTGGTAAAAAAAATAAATACCTGACACCAAAGACGAGCTTAAGTATGAATAATAAAATTAGTTGACCTGAAATTAGTCTGGCATTGATGTTTATTTCTACTATAGTTAAATACAATTCTGACATTTAAAGATTATAAATCCTATCATTTCAATGCTATTTCACTGTTTACACTGCCTTTTCCATGTCAAGAATATTAAAGGAAATCCAAATGCTCTATTTAATCACCAAAACAGGGAAAATAGTATAATTCCAAAAACATACATTGGAAATTTATATTTTAAATTTAATAACTACAAATAATATCTTGTAACTTAGCCCTCAGAGGTGAAAAGTATCAAGAATCAAGATCCCTAATTTTACTTTCCATCTTATTAACAGATCAGAAGTTCTCTCAAGCAGCAAACAGTTTTGCAAAATCACTTTTTATCTACATAGAAAATAGTCTAATAAAGCAATTAACTGCAGCCTAGCAATGATGGCGCAAGCTTCTGTTCTAGATCTTTTCATTACACTAAATTTAAAAGAAGAAATTAAATCAAAATATTGCAGTTACATCATTGGCTTTGTCACCAGTACACCAACTGGCCATGTCTCTTCGCATCCACCACACCATTCAATAACATATCCAGTTCTCTAAAATGCTTTTTACTTCTGTAACAGAACACCAAGAGGGAGTGGGATGGGGTGGGAAGAAAAAGAGAAAAGGTAATACACTTTTTTTGAGGCTTTCATTTGCCAATAAAATTTTTCTGATTCTGAGCACCAGTCGCTCACATCATCTTTATTTTCTTTGCCCACTCTTGCAGTTACTTATCACAAGCAGGGATACGTCTGGTTTATCACCAAGGAATTAGCATTTGGACTCTTGATTTAAAAATCTCCAAAGCTTCCAAAAAGAGCAGAATTAACAGAATACAGAGAAAATGCAAAGCAAAAGGAAAAAAAATCCACTCATTTCAGCTTACTTTCCTAGACTTTCCATAGTAGTTTAATCCCATAAAATACAAAGTAAAGCCTGTTAGATATAAAAGAAAAGTGCAAAGCTCCCAATTTAAGGACTAGTTACAACTCATTAAAGTAAGGACACATATAATTTGAAGCATTAGAATGTATGCTGAAATATAATTAGTGGCTATGAATCAAACCTGGATGGATTAAACTAATTCCTGGAATGCTATTATGGAGAGTACCTTGCAGAGAAAGAATGATCCTTCTGTTTGCACAGCAACTAAACAGCTTCAATTTACTTTTAAAATAGACTTGAATGGAGATAAAGGCCCAGCATTTCAAAATGTGGCCTTCTAAATATAATCAGCCTGAATTATGCCTGTTTCACACTGTGGTACTTGCAACCTGGTTACAGGCAGCAGGGATAAGGCTGCACTCTGCTTATTTCACTGCTTAATTTATATGGTAATTACCACACCACAGCCAGAATGGAGAGCATCTGCCAAAACTGAAGGCCCCAGAATAATAAAACTGACATGTGCTGTGATATTGTTGAAGTGCTGACTAAGAAACTTCTTTTATCTCCTCTTGAAGCTATAAAATGGTATTCGTGTTATTACTAGCAGGGAATTTTAACAGCCTTGCATTGACAGCAATTATGTAACACATGCACAAAACAATAGAGTTTCACATCACTTAATAAATCCTTGAGCTCTCTTAGCTCCAGATCTCTCGCTGGCTGGATTTTATGGTCTGGTAGTTCTATCCGACCTTCAGAACACTGAAGTATGCAAACCACAAAAGCACTAGAAAATTATTAGAAATAACTGGCTATTCTCCGTTAGATCTATTTAATGAAGAGGGCATGATGGATAATCACAGAGGTTAATTAAAAGATTTGCTCACTTACTTTACTCTGTAGCTAAATGCTTATGTGAACCCCAAGTATTAAAACAAGCAAGATAACAGATATCACTTTTTCTTCTAAGAACATCCTCTTATTAAGCTATACTTGCATTTAAAAAAAGTCAATTCCTACAGCTTGTAACAATAGAACAAATTTATTTTATCTTCTATTAACTTTTATGAAAATAAACCCACATCATTAGCATAAAGAATGTAAATTTGCAGCTTATTTTGTGCTGATATTATCAATTCAGTTTCCAATACTATGCTTTTTTTTTTTTACTTTACTATATTGCATCTGAAACTCCTACCTTCAGGACCAAAGTTTCCTGAACAAATTAGAAACATTCTATTACAAAGGTTTAAAAACTGAATTGTCAGATAAGGAAATATGGTTAATTGAAAAATAAACAATACAAAGAAAAGTTAAAAGGCCACTTCTGTATCAGAACTTATGCTAAAAGATTAAATTCACATGGCACAAATCCTCCAATCAAAAAATAGTTGATAGGTCTATCCATTCATAACCAAGAAACACTGTTTTACCTTCAGAAACTAGACAGACCCTGAAAGTCAATTGGTAATGAGACAGAGAATAAATCACGTATCGAAGTTGTTCATACAGTAATTTCAAACACTGAGAATTCAGGGGTTTTACTATTCACAGCTGAATAATGATTGTTTACACAAATTCATTATGCACCACTTGTTTCTCTCCACACTTCCTATCTATACTGCTGATCTAGTCAGATTACACTCTGTGTCTCATTCATAGAGTTTAATATATGCATAATTATTACTTCTAGTCCTTCTCCAGAAATCAGTAAATACTCTCTATAGTCTATGTAAGACTTACTTTTGCCATTTCTTGAATTCACATAATTCCAGTTTATTGTTATTATATAAGTTCAAATTAAAGACATGCCTCTGAAAAAGTGCCATGAATCCATTATCACACGTTACTTGAAATTACTCTTACAAACACAAGCCACAATGCCTTCCTTTGTATACAATACCAAATAGGTCACTGTACTTTTTCTGCTCTATCACACTAATAATTGTTAGCTACTTATTGATATCACCTTGAAGTCACTTTCCTCATAACTGCTTTCTAGCTTTGTCCCTAAAAATATGAGTAATAAAAACACTTTACATGGGATTTTATTTCCCCAATTATCTTAAACGAAAAATTAGTAGAAGATATTGCATGAGCAACAATTCTAGCAGTAAACAACTCTTTCACCATTACACAGGTATACCTGTTAAATATATGATAAATAAAAAAAACTTTTAGTGTGCTATATTAATATGCAAATCTTCTTATCCTAGTATAGGAATCTTTGGATTTTTTTTTCTTTCAAATAGAAAGAACACTAACTGAAAAAGCCTGCACTGGCAAGAGCTTCTTCAGGAAGATGAATTTGAGAAAGTAATACACATGGCTTCAACAAAAAGGGTAAAGTCTTTTACGCTCCTCACAAACCAGGAGCTTCAAGCTTCTATTACACTTAAGCCAATAGCAAAGGACAGGCACAAAATGTTTGTTTCCCGTAGAATAAAGACTCCCTGCCGTGAGACACCACTTTTCCTTGATATGTCTTTGAAGGAAAGCTTTGATTTACAGAAAGAAAAGCAGCTAGGAAGAAAAAAGGTCTGCTACAACCACGTGTTCATGTTTGTATAAGCAGTTATCCAGTTTCAATCTTCTTTTCCATGAACATCCCAGAAAGTGAAACTATTCAGATTATTTAGTTATACACTCTTCTTAGGAACAAACATTGTTTAGTGTTCAATACATACATATACACCACAGTACTATTACACTACTTTACAATAAGGCATTAGAGAAGATAAATTCACTCAGAAGACCATCAATAGCAAGGCAGAAAAACGTATGACCAAGATTATGAACAGTGAATAGATCCCATCTGAAAGAGATGGGGAGTCACATCCTGCTAGGATATTTAAGATGTTTTTGGCTTAGGAGCCTGATGTGGATGTCAAATAGTTTGACATAGTTTACAAGAATAGCATCACCCTGCACATCTGCTATGTGTTTTATGTCCTCTACTTTTAGAGATGCTGTTTGATTACCCATCTATCCTGGCCTAACAAGTTAAGGTGTCTCAAGAAAAGATTAAAGCTCTACTACACAGTCTGTACATGTAGACATACACACACATATAAGATGAACTTACAGGGAAAAAAGATTTCTATGCTGACATGTATCACAGACTCTAAATTACATAGCCATCAAGCCTAAAATGGAAAGATGCACTTACATGTTCCTTATCAAAAGATCAAGACATTAATAGTCACCCTACAAAGGATAAACTACACTTAAGCACATGTTGCAGAAGGCTTCCTCCACAGCAGCCCTGTTGTTTTCTTTCTCCCATTTTGAATGAGACATCTTAGGGCAAAGTAGAAACACAGACTTCCACTACAACTCTTGTAGAGAAACAGGCCTTTTTTCCTGACTATTTCGCTTTAGTGCATAGAGTGCAAGCAGGCCAATAAAAACAAGGCTTCTTTCCTACAGAGATTAAAGAACAGTGCCAACTGGGAGCAAGGAATAAGGAGCTCCTAAGTTTGCCAGTAGAGATGTATAACAACAAGTAAACACTTTCTCCTTGCTTCAAAAAACACGCACACTTCAATGATGAAAATCTTATGCTGTGGACACCTGTACTAACTGGAGAAATTGCTAGTTATTTTAATACCACTACAGCTGTAAATCATAGTCATTGCATTGAACTGTGATGCTAGATTTGTGTACAAACACAGTAAGAGAAAGGAGAAAAGAATATCCCAACAAACCTGTAAGCATATCCATACAAAAGCCACACACATGGAGGTAGTCAAGTACCAAAAAAACACTGGAATTCCACTGATCAATATGCTTGACTATCTTAAACTAGAAACATGATCCTCATCAGTTCACTGAAAAGTGTTCTGAAAAGGCTTTAGGGTATGAGGAAAGCAGAGCAATACGCAATTGTCTGAAAATACAACTGGGTGATGATGGGCACTATCCTGCTTTGAAAGCAGATATTTATCACAACCATGAACTAACGATAACAGGTTGAAAGGGGAGTTAAGAAGGGATGAAAAAGGGCCTTGCAAGTGGATACATGTAACCTGGTGGGTTAGATCTGCAAGTGGATACATGATGGTGGGAGAGGTCTGGAGGCAGATAAATGGATGACATAGTAAAAAATGTACACTGTTGTATTTGTTGAGGTCAGAGAGTTCAGAGGGTGTGACAAAGGGTATACTGAAGGAATAATATAAGAGCATAGAAGTAAATTCATTTTCATGAATTCCATCACCGTCTAAGACAAAACATACTTCCTATAAAGATCTGTTCAATGGTGTCAAATGCCATTTATAAAAAAAGACAATTAAGAAAGTTACAGTTACATTCAAATCATGTTAGAGACACAAAATGGAAAGAGATTGACCAAGGACTTTAAATACCACTACATGAATTTAGATATGGGTGGGCAGTCAAAGATTTGTTATTTTAAGATGGTAAATACCATAATATATAGGAGAAAAAAGGATGAGAAAGCTCAACTCTGTGGAAGAAAATGAGATCATATGCAAGATATAGGGAAAAAGAATGGGAACAACTACAGTGGTTAGAGAAACACACACACAAACAAAAAATAAAATAAAATAAAATAAAAAGGAAAAAAGGTTTCCTTCGTTCAAAATCAGTTGAGAGAACAAAAAGAAGGCAGATGCTTCTCAATTTTCTCCTGCGCATTCTGGGGCAAATGACTAGCAGTAAAACTCTGCATTCTGGGAGAAGGAGGATAGGCACGCTGTATTGTCAGAGAATTCATTATGTTTAAAACAGGTCTCACTGCAGGTATCACATTCCAGCAATGACTTCTCATACACAGCATCAACGCATAACTAATACTTGTGATGCAAGTTGGCAATGTTTCTTACCATCATACAGATGTAGTTCAATTTAACTGGCTCCAGTATGTACGTAAATATCTTCATAATTTTCCATATAAACTAGAAACATCATTAAAACTTTAACTGATTAATA
>NW_009922813.1:0-3329 GCF_000696875.1 Nestor notabilis | reverse complement strand
TTATTTATGTTTACTAGCTTGTATGTAATGAGGAATTTAAAATAGTTAAAATTCTATGGTTTAAATCAGATAAAAATAATAATTTTGACTTCTCTAATGATTTTTACACAACAGAAAAAAATATAAAATTAAGATTATACTTCAATATTTTTCTGTTTATTTCAAGTGTGACACTGTTTCAGACTACTAAAAAATGCTAAGTTTGTGGTAGTATTTTAGGATAATTCAGGTTGGAATTCAGGGACATTAGGAGGTGTCTAGTCCAATCTCCTGCTCAAAGCAGGGGCAGCTCTGAGGTCAGACCAGGTTGCTCAGGACTTTTTCTAGTTGGGTCTAGAAAACCTCCAGGACAGAGATGGCCCAGCTTTTCCAAGCAGCCTGCTCCACTGCTGGACAGTCCTGCTTATATCCAGCCTGGATCTTTCTTGTTTCAATTTATGGCGGCTGTGTTGCATTGTGTTGCAAGGTGAGGGGCCTGCCTACATCTTCTGAACTGACTGTGGCTCTATTGGTTTAACTTGAAAGCATAATTTCATTCAGTACAGGCACCAGCACCATGAGCTATGGAGATAGCGGCCAAACTGCGTTCTTTGCTTTGCCATTATACCCAGCCCAGATTCCACTCACAAATGCTGTTATCTAGGGTTGTATAATCTCTATTTTCATGTACTAACATATGTCAACCACACAATATATTAATATAATTTTGCATTAGTATTTTATAGTAAATGATCTGTAATTGGAGAGAGCTTTGGGTGACATAGTTTAGTGTGTGGTGTCCCTGCTCATGGCAGGGGGGTTGGAACTAGATGATCTTTAGGTCCTTTCCAACACTAACTATTCTATGATTCTATGATTCTATAATAATGTTATCCATTGAAGAACTGTTTAAAATGAAAAAAATGTCAACACTGGTTCTCATTTGCGAATGAATAATGATACTAAGAAAAAAGATTAATTTCTTGTTTATCTATGATATTCCTCTTCAATATTTAAAAAAGACAATTTTTGGTTTAACGGAGCATTTCACATTAATTTAAAGAACTTGATGGTCATGCCCTGTCTATTTAGAGTTACATTATGATAAAGTCAAGTATTACCTGTGTTTCTTCCACACTGAATTATTCATATTTACTATCCCGTATTTAATGATGTATTTTTTGAAGTTAAAATTCTATAGTTTGAATCAAATAAAAATATTATTTTTGACTCCTCTAATGATTTATACAGAACAGAACCTATTAATTCTAATATCTAGCTAACTACCAATATTTTATAAATATATAAAGGAAATAGTATGACATCCTTGCCTCTTATTTTTCTGACCAGCAGTATTTATTTCAGTAAAATCCTTAAGGTCTTTTCCTCTGAAACAGCAAACAAATACAACTGTTAGAATATTCCTCCTATATCAGAAGAGGTAAAGTGTAATAAAAGAAAGAAATACATTTATGCACATGTAGAAAAAGTAAATTGTTAGTTAAGTTTATGTTTAAAATCTGAAAACACTTATGTTATTGGCCATAATAAGAAAATAACTTTACAGTTTTCCAATAGCAAGGTAAAAAGTTCTGTACAATTAAATAAAAAACATCATCTAGTACATCCAAGAAAATAAAAAGGCTTTGTTTAATCATATCAATGCTGTAGTTTAAGAGTTTTCTTTGCCACTAAAGATAGTGAAGGATAAACATGAGCTTTCAAAGAACTTAGTATTAAATTACAGGTTCCAAGCAGCCTAATCCTTGTTTTGCACCATTAGTTTGCAAAAAAATGTTTTTACTTGAAGTAAGAAATGTCTGCTTCTTAAGATGACACCTAAAATCATGTCCAAATGTCCACATATTTTTGCTTCTGGAATGACAAGAAATTACCTCTGTGTGTAATCATAGTTAACAATTAAACTGTTGGTTATGTCTGTACTTATAAGGAAAATGTAAGTGTCCAAAGGCTCACAAAGTTTACATACTAGGAAATGTTACTTTAATTTCATAAACACAAACTAGTGGCTAGTTTTTCTTCTGGATTTTTTCATTATTATTATTATCATCATCATCATAATTATTAAATTGTTCAGTGAATTAGAGAATGGCATGACCTATGAAAAGCACTCTAGCTAATGTAAAAATGTCTGATTCTTTTTAGGTAGAAGTAGGGAGCAAAAGCAAAAAGCTAAGTTAGTGCTGTGATAATTTAGTCACTTCAATCCATAATAGGTGTATTAATCTTAAAACTTTGGATGCCTCCTATAATTCAGTAGTGTCTCAAAGTCTTGGAGTCTTTCCTAATGAATTCTCTGTGAATTAAAATTTGCAAGTTATCTGTAGAATTTTGGTGTAAGGTGTAACAAATATTACATAGCTCTTACTAGCACAGTACCCTGGCAGCTCCTCATTTTCTGTGTGCTTAAGAGCTGCTTACAGATCACAAGCAACTTAACTTGAAACACATTGAACTGATGTGCTGTTCAGAAATATAAATTCAAGCTGTTTTTTATGGATCACTGCCCTTGCTGACTGAAATGCTTTGTTACACCTGTTGCAGCAACACTTATCATCCATGAGTTCTACAATATTCTGTTTAACTCCCCTTCTCTAACTATATTAAAATTTTTCTTTATCAAGGAAGCATGTCAGGCATGTACGGAAGCTTGCCATGCTTATTACTTGCTCAGCTGGTAGTACACATGCTAGTTAATTAATCTGTATTTTTATATTAATCATTTTGTAAAAGGAATGCTATTTATTAATATATAAACATTTCGCAGATTTGCAACATTACCTTTCCTGACATTCTCATAGTTACAAACTACTCACTGCCTTAGAAAAGCACGGCCCGAGAAGCTTTGAAGACTTACTCCTTGTCACTTGTGAAAGAACCTGGATTCACTTTGAGCTGGTTATCCAGATTTTGGTTCCTTTGGAGACAGAACAAAACCAGATCAAATCACAATTAGCATAGCCAGCTGTCAATTAGCCAAATTAAATTCTCACTTAAAAAGAAATTGTAATTGTCACATTCTTTATAAAAGACAAAATTAAACTGATGAAAATTTCAAAGCATACATCATTTAGTAATTCAAAGATATTCATAGACACAGCCACATGTCCCCCATATGCACATTAGCACACACTCTTTCTGGAATAAAAAGACCAAATTATGTTTTGGAAACAACAAGTTATACCTAATACTTATGTTAGGAAGGATAATTCCCACTGAACATGTATCATGGACAACTTCAAAGAGTTCCTGACCTCTAACATGTGACAACAAAAATCTTTACCAGATAATTCCTGCCGACCTGGGTTGGCACAACCCCAGGCACAGCT
>NW_009922812.1:7054-10843 GCF_000696875.1 Nestor notabilis | reverse complement strand
GCTGCTCCTGGGAGCAAACCCATGCTCCCATCCAGCTTATTTATTAATTCTGTTCTCTAATACTTGCTGTTTCCTCTGGCATAAGCAAACCCCGGGGCCTTTTTATTCCTTTTTTATTCCTTTATCTCCCTTCTGGAAGTGCACTGCTGCAGGAAAACATCGTGTCCCTTCCCCCTGTCCTCGGTACAAGTGTTGTGCAGCCCTGGCAGCTGCATGTGTCACTGCCAGGGGTGGCACCTTGTAGGGATTTGATCTTCAGCTAAGCAGAACAAGCCTCCTGTGGGAGTGGAGGCAGCGGAGGGGGGCTGCAATGTGCAGCATGTATGATTAGCAGTTATCTTGCTGCACCTCATGTGTCTCCATGTGCTGCAGCAGGGACATAACAGAAAGCTCCCTGACAGGCTCCTCCATCTAAAAGCTTTTGTGTCCCCTTTACTTGAGTGTTGATTTTGAGTATTTGGCTTCCAGGACACGTCCAGGTGATGGCTCTGGGTCAGTCGTGTGTGTTTCCAGCTGCCCGTGCTCCCACTGATTGCTGCTTTGAGCTAATCCTTTCCATATCTTTAAGGATTCCTGCCCCCCTCCCTCCGTGATCAATGTGAGCAACAGGAATGATGAAACTGTGCTTGAACCTCGGCCAAAAGAACAAACTGAATGGGAGGTGGTGGAGGATGTTTTTTTCGCCCCTTAGACCTTCTGGCATCCAACGACCAGTGTTTCAGGGGTTAACATCCAGAGCGAAGGGGGAAGTGGTGTTTCTGACTCACTTGGGGTTTGTGTTTGCGAAGAGAAGCAACTGAAGTCCTTGTGTTGGTTTTGCCATGTGTTCTCTCTCTGCAAGCAGCAAGTGGCTGCAGCACTTCAATAGCACTCGCAGTAATTACAGTGGAAGATGGGGAATGACTTCCTCAGCTCTATTCATTGAGCAACAGAGCAGAAATGAGCAATTAACAGCGTGCAGCATAATGAGCCTTCCCCGGTTATCATCTCCCTGTCTCTGGGGAGTTAATGAATGTCTAGAGCAGGAGGAGAAGCACAAGCCCTGTTTGTTGTCCGGGTGTGCGTAGCTGGCACGTCCCCAGCGCTCCCGTGACTGTGGTGCTTGAGCCTGGCCCCAGCTCAAGCTGTTTGGGGACAGTGTGTGCTGCTGGTGCTGCCTGTTTGCCTCCAGGTGTTGGGTTTGGGTGCCAGGAGGAGGGATGGTTTAAACCTCCTTATCTTGTGTCGTCTGGAGGAGCCCTCATGAAAACTTTACCAATACATTTCACACCAAACTCCCCAGATTAAGGCTCTAAAGTGTCACTTTCAAGCGTGCTGGAGCCAGCTTGGACTTGGGAGCCTCTCCCTTCCTCTCTTCATCTGTTTTTTGCTCACTGAATACTTTGCATTACTCCTTTCCATGTAAAATCATCTCCTGTTTCAGAAGCACTCGGTTTAGGTCCTCTTCCAAACGTTCAATGTCTGCAGCCCACTGAAGGTCCTGACGTCCTGCAAAGCAGAAAGTTAAATCTGAAGAATCAGAAGAAAGAAGCAAATCAAGTTTGTTGTGCAAAGCCTCTGACTGATTTTGGAGGAGGACTGAGGATTGTGATCCCTGGAGTCATCCCTTTGGCTGTAGGCAGCACTAGGGGATGTGAGGGATGGAAAAAGGGCTGGGGGCCAGTGCTGGGTGACTGGAGGCTATTGAAAAGGTGCAACTCTGCAGTGGCTGGATGCTGGGTTACGTGCATCTAACAGCCAAGTTCATTGACTTGGGAAGAGCAGGGGAGCACACGTGTAGATCAGCTTGGGAGATCCTCACTGAGCTCCCTTACAACAGGAGGAGGGCTGCTGTCAGCTCAGCTTTGGGCTGGAAGGAGCCCATGTATGGCCCTGGATCCTTCCCTCAGCTCTGGCATGTGACTGTCAGGAACATGAACCAAGCATGGAAGCTCTTGAACCGTGTTCCTGATCCTCTGTACATGAGCTGCAGTTCTGGGAAGCCCTGTTCCCTTCCAGGAGCCTCCCAGGAATGTCACACAGCTCACAGCCTGGCTGCCTGCCTGCTCCAGTGCAGCTCACAGGGTTAGACCTGCCTTTGGATTGAAGGAAGCAACTCAAAACTCATGTAGAGAAGAGGGTTTCAGCGTTTTGGGAACTCGTTTCTGATACCCACTTACGTTATTTTACAGCCATGCTCCAAAATCCAGTGAGTTTAATGTTCCGGGACGGGTGTCAAGGGGAGGTTGTTTGCCTGTGCTTGTGTAATTTTAGTTAATGCTTCCCAGGGAGAAGCTGCTTTTCCCTCTGGCTGGAACAGGGGCAGAGCAGTACGGGCTCGATCCAGGGAATGGGTTTGCAAGCTTCTTCCTGGCAAGAACAAACTGCTTTCCAGGACTTCATGGGTTAAGGCTGTGGTTGGTTTGGAGGGCTCCCTTTTCTGTGTGTGGCTTCTGAGTGTCTTCCAATGCAATTCCTTTATAAGGAACAGGCTGTTCAGTCCAGTGGTGTTCCTAGAAATCCATGTGGAGGCTCTAAGTAATGCACTGGCTTGTTCTACGCAGGGCAGGGAGAGTGGGCTGGTTACCCAGGAGAACAGACAGTAACAACTGCCTGTGTGGAAGCCTTGTGGAAGAGATCGTGACCACTGGGACAGCCAATGCCTGGTACCCAAAACCAAACTCCTGGGCAGTGATCAGAGTGACAGGGGGAGGCACTGCCACCTCCTGCCACCTCGTGGGCTTGTGTCTGCAATTCCCAGCTCCTTACGACTCAGAAATGCCTGTTACGTGGATGAGCAGAAGCTAAATTCAGTTTACTCCCATTTCCTTCGGGGGGGTGTTGTGACCTTGAGGTAGAAGGGGCTGGATCTGTTGCGTGCAGCCTGGGGTTTGGAGCTGTGTGCTCTCTGCAGCATTAGCTATTAGTCAGGTACCTGATTCACACCTTGTCTTAGCCAACACAGCATTAATGGCATGTGGCTTGCTCTAAGGCAGCATAAAATGAACAGAGTAAGTGCCAAATGACTTCAAATGTGCCTCCTGCTGTTGCTTTACACCCCCAGCTGTACTCTGCACAGAACACCAGCAGCTGACAGTGTTCTTGTCTCCCCCCAGGTACCAGGATGATTTATGACCGTAAGTTCCTGATGGAATGCCGCAATTCCCCGGTTGCCAAAACGCCTCCCTCTGACCTTCCCGACATTCCAGGCGTTACAAGCCCAAACGTGGAGGAGTTGAAGATCGAGAACAACCATGTCCAAAACTGTGATGAGAAAGCAAATGCAGGTCAGTGTGTGCACAAACAGTGGTGAGGTCCAGTGCTGGTTCCAGAGCTCACACAGGGAATGGAGCCAGGAATCCCTATGAGTTGTGGTCGGTACCCTGAGAACCTCTGGTCAAATCCATGTGCTTGATGTTAGCAGGTGATGAGGTTCTCGTGGATTAGGTTCTGCCGTGGTCCCAGGATTGTGACTTTTCAGATGTTATTTGTTGTAATCACTCAATTCCCATTCATGTAGCATTTGGGGAACTGCTGCTGGATCAGTGGTGGGACAATGGGTGCAGCTGCTGCTGCCTCTCTCTGTCCTGGACTGGTTTGCAGCGGCTTTGCAGTTTTGAGTAAGGTTAGGTTACAATTCCAAGTAGGATTTGCTCAGGGCTTTTAGGGTCAGCCTGAGCTGTAAATTGCTTCTGCCTGGTTTTGACACCAAGGTGTATAAGGGAGCTCCATTTATGTAGCCAGGCTCTAATACCTGCTTTGTAGCTGTGTGATCCAGTATCCACTGCTGGCTTTAGTGGGGTCAGCCGA
>NW_009922812.1:0-7023 GCF_000696875.1 Nestor notabilis | reverse complement strand
CAGCAGAAGCTGGCGGGTGTGCATGAGAGCAAGGTGGAGGTTAGTCTGCAGGAGAACAGAGTTTGTTGGCCACTTTGTGCACATCAGCACTTAAACAAAGACTCTGTAGTAGCAACACGAGTGAGTATTGCTTTAGAACAATCATAGAATGGATTGGGTTGGGAAGGACCTTAAGGTTATCTAGTTCCAACCCCCTGCCATGGGCAGGGAATAGGTCATTGCTGCTCACCTTGGCATCCTGTCCAACCGCCTGATTTGGGTAAGAGCTTCTGGATAGCAAGTATGAAATGTGCTTTTGTGTTTTGGTCACAGGTGTTTGTACCAGTGATTGTCATCAACGTTATTCTTTACTTTCTACAAGGACATCCAGGGGTAGAAATGAACTATTTTAAGGGCATCTTTGCTACCTCTGTATGTAAGATCCCTTCTACAGACAGAGCTTCCATTTCACTTGTACACAACGGTTTTCATATCAAGCTTGATTTTAAGACCAAACTGCCCCATTCCTGAAGCAGAGCTGTTTCTTCAATCATATTATGGTATTTAATGTGAAACTTTGAGGGCTCATTGGTGGGTTTTCTTCCTCTCAGCAGGTGAGGAAGAGCAGTTTGACATGGACATCTAAAGCACGTGCCCTGAGAGCGCTTATCCAGTGAAGCACCAGGACCTTGTCTTGAGGATTCCCACCAGCCAGGCTTAACAGTAGCCCATGCCTTGAGTGCCTTCCTGCTTCCCGGGAAAGGCAGTTTATTCCCTTGGAATGTGTGTTACAAGGATGGAGCCCCAGCCTCCCTATGGGTGCGAATACACAAGCGCAGCCCCTGCTGATGATGGGCCTTAGAGTGCCAGAGGAGACACTCTCAATGATTGTTTTTGTTTCCGATTTCATGCCTTTGTTAATCATTTTAATACTGTAAAAGATACAGAAATGCAATACAAGGGAGAAATAAAAATCTCTTGGAGTCTCCTGGTATGGAGATGAATGCAATAAACACGGCTTCCTTGTCCTTTATTCCTTCCAGCAACAACCTGCCAACCTGTTGTGGGAAAAGCCATCAGTATGGCCTCAGCTGAACACTGTGTTGCTGCTTTCCCCTGCAAGGCAGAGCTGACATGCCCCAAAGTCTCTTGGCAAAGCATCTGTGTGTGTCCCACACGTAATAAATACATGGTCAATGCAGGGGGTTTGTGTGCCCCGAGTCTGCCTCCAGAAATACCCAGCAAAACCCATCCAGATGGTTCTTTGCTCACTGTCCCTGATGAGGGGCAGGGCTCAGGGTGCAGGTAGAAGCAGCTGAAGTCAGCTTCTCTGCTGCAATTCCTGCTTCCTGGAATGCTGGAGCTCTTCCAGAATACGGGTGTGTGCTTCACTATGGTTTTTCTGCTGGGGTTTTGATCCATGTTGGAACTTCAATGCTAGTTTGCACTTGGTTCTCCTTCTTACAGCAGGATCAAGGCTTTGGGGGAACATGGGGTTTATCTGGGAGGTTGAGAATAAACCTGCTTGGTTCAGAGAAGGGAATTCTCACCAGAGACAGTGATTTTACTGTGGCAGTGTTTGATTTGGGCATCCAGAGTGAGTCTTTCTGGTCTCTGTGTGGTTTAATAACTGTGTTTGGAGCAGTCTCTAACACTACTACATGGCTATGTTAGAGTGGTGCTGCTGGTGGGGGGGGCATCTGAAGAGGACAACTGCATATTAAGCCAAGGCTTGAACTTCAGGCTTACTAAAGGACAGTGAGTGTCTGTTCAGCTCCCTCTTGTCAGATAGCATTTAAATATCTGCTAATTAAACTCAATTGTGACATTATGACACACAAGCCTTTACTAATGAGTAACAGAAGAAGCCGAGACAAAGCAATTGCTGCAGATAAACTTGCCTTTCTTGCAGATAAGATGAAGTGTTTCTCTGAAACCTTAATGGGAACCGATTCAAGTCTGTTGCCCTCAGGTGCTGTGTTATCAGTCTTGCAAGTCCAACCCAGCAGCTGGGGTTTGGTATGAGGAGAGAGGAGCTGTGATCACTGCTGCATTCATGTTTGGGGATAGAAATGACACTATAGAACGCTGCGGGGCTGATGTTGTGCAGAGCCACGTGTCCTGCCCATCACTGCCACCTCCAGCTTCCATTCCTTGGGAAGCAGCAGATTTGGGTTTAAACTGTATTGATAGGAATTTGCCCGAAGCCAGTAAGTTTTGGGAAGACAAGTGTGACGGACTCATGGAATGTTTGCAGTGATTTAAGTCTGTTTCCAGTGCTGGGGCTTGTTTTCCTGCTCTGTCCTAACCAAAATGTGATGGTTGGCTGAGAATGGGAGAGTTGTACTGGTGTAATCCTGGGTGAATGGGTTTCACTGGGGAAAGGATGGGATTTTACCCTCCTCACTCTCCTGAAATACCCTTCCACAACTGTGACACCCACTTTATCTACTTCTATGGTACTGAAAAGGGTTAAGGTGCAGCTCACTGCTTGTCCTTATGATGGGATGCCCTGAGACATGGTACCCGCTCCCTTTACTGGGCAGCACCCTGCTGTGGTACCCGGTGGTGAAGTTTGGATGGAGACACGGTGCTGGTACCCACTGGGGTCCCAGTGCCAGCCTGGGGAAGGGCTGCTCATCCTGGGGTGAAACAAGCTGGTTTCAGCCTCGCTGCTGTTCTTTGCTGTGAGATTCTGACCCGTAATGGCCAGGGCGAGATCGGGAGCCTTGTATCAGGTACCAAAGCATCTGCTTGGCTAGTTTGGAGTGTCAGCTACTGCGAGTAGTGCTTTCAGAGCCCGTTCCCTCCCACCCCGCGCTAGGGATAACAAGTGCTGGAAGTGTGAAGTATTTTGCCCGTGCCTTTGCATCGGTATCTGCGGCTTATGTAGATTTGGGGGAGCATCAAAGCACCAGGTGCCTCCGACAGCAATTCAGAGCCGATAATTCCGAGGGAGGACGAGCACCCTGCGAAGCACCGGCCGGGGAGGGGTGGGGGGGAGCCCAGCAGGGCCAAGGGCTCCCGCTGGCTTCCCAAAGCAGGGCCCTGGGGCTGCAGTGATGGGGGCAGAGAGACTGTGAACGTGTGACACGGTGACGTGGCACTTGGGTGCAATTTGTCCCCAAGCCGGTGCCTTGAAGTTCTCATGGTGTGGGGTCGTGTGGTCTCAGCATCCCCTGCTCTGCTTCGTTACCCTCCATCCTAGGTGGGTTTGGACCCAAACTCATCATTCTATGAGTCTGTTTCTAGGTTTTGCACCAGTTTCTCAATGGGCTTTTGCTGCTGCAAGCCCTTGGGTAGGGGAGCATCTCGTGGTCCTCCCAGAGGTGCTGGGGAAAAGGCTGGCTTGGCTTCAGCATCCCTATGTGCTGGCATGGGAAGGATGGACCCTTGGCTGTATCCACACTGCATCCTGCACCTCGGGAGGAGCAGCAGCACCCGGTCAGGGTGGAACATTGGCACAGTTTGCTCTGGACACACAAGGAAAGAGCGTGAACAAACAGACCTAAGGGCTTATCAAAGGGCCATGGTGACATGTGTGCAGGTGGTGTACAGGGTGAGGTGCAGAGCAGGATGCGGGTGCCTTGCACGAGACAAAAAGGGGCAGGGATGGGAAATGCAATGACAAAGCCAACACTTGTCCCTCGGACCTCCCTGGAGCATCCCAGCTGTGCACAGCAGCCACACACGGCTGCATCCCCTCCTGGGGCTGAGCCCAGGGCAAAAGCAGCTCCAAGTGAGAGTGATGGGAGAGGAACAAACAGGGGTTTGTTCCTGAGCTGCTCCCGCTGTGGTTTAGCCAAGCTTGGAGTGCCTGAAACAGAGTCATGGAAGGGATGGGATGGGAAGCGACCTTAAAGCTCATCCAGTCCCAACCCCCTGCCACGGGCAGGGACACCTTCCACTAGAGCAGGTTGCTCCAAGCCCCTGTGTCCAACCTGGCCTTGAACACTGCCAGGGATGGGGCAGCCACAGCTTCTCTGGGCACCCTGTGCCAGCGCCTCAGCACCCTCACAGGGAAGAGCTTCTGCCTCAGAGCTCATCTCAATCTCCCCTCTGGCAGGTTAAAGCCATTCCCCTTGTCTCGTCCCTACAGGCCCTTGTCCAAAGCCCCTTTCCAGGTTTCCTGGAGCCCCTTTAGGCGCTGGGAGCCAGCTCCAGGCTGGAGCTGAGCCCCTGTTTTCCCAGCCGCGCTCTCAATGTGTATTGGGGCAGGAGAAGGGCTGGGCAGCATCTCTCTGCTCTGAGATTAGATCCGTGCTCCCAGCCCAAGCCTTGCAAAGTGGGGCTCACCAGCAGATACCCTGCCTAAGCACAGCGTGCATGGCTTTATTGTCACCACCATCCACGCTTTGATGTTTTCCTTACAGCCCTGGAATCTCTGCCTTTATTTTTCCACTGGGAACGGCCTCTCTCTGCCCTGCAACAACATCTGAACCTGCTGCTGGGTTTCAAACAGGCTTGATGGAGGGGCAGAGATTGCAAAGATAGAGATGGAGCACTGGGGAGGGCAAAGGGCTGGCGGTGAAACCTCCAGTTTTCAAGGGGAAGCAGCAAACCTATAGAGGAAAAGGCAAAATAACTTGATTTTATCCCCTCCGGAGCCCACATTTCCAGGTTTCTGGGTGCATCTGCCTCCTGCCAGGGGTTAGCCCCACACATCGCTTGACAGCTCCTGCAAATGACCCTCTAATGACGGGATGGTCCCAGTGTGAAGCGCTGTTGGAATATGTAAGCGGCCCAGGGGAGGGTCTGCTGGGGCTGGAGGGCCCAGACACGCTTTGTTTATCCGCCGGCTGGGATGTGGATTGGGGATAATCAGGCTGGGGCTGGGATGTGGAGTGGAGCTGCTGGGCCAGGGAGGGGAGGGATGGGGATGGCCCCGTCCTGCCCCAGCCCTTATGCTCCCGCTGTCCCCTCTGCTGTGCTGGCTGCAGCCAGGGCACTGGCTCCCTATGGCACTGGGACCCCTTGGCACTGTGTACCCATGGCACTGGGACCCCATGGCAGTGGGTCCCCATGGCACTGGGACCCCATGGCAGGGGGTCCCCATGCATGTGCCATGTCCCCACCATGGCTGGGGGAGCCTGGGGGAGTCCAGACCCACAGCCAGGGCTGCAATGGGGTGAGCTTGGCCAAACCCGGGGACCGACCCTCACTGCCCCCCAGGGCTGGCATACAAGGGGCAATGAGCATCATGTGGGGCTGGAGCTCTCTTCTCCAGCTCCCGGCCCCATCACCCGAAGGAGAGCTGCCTGCATGGCTGCTAGAGAACATGCCCCTTCCCCTTATCTCCAAGGGGTAAATAAAGGTGGAAAATCCCTTTATCCCCCCTCTTCAGCACCTGCAGGTGCTTCCCCACTTGCTCTCAAGCAGCTCCCCATCAGGGTGAGAACATCTTTGTTATCTCACACGAACTTTCCTGTTGAGCATCTCTTGCACCGTTTTACATCATTTACCACCAGGCTTTTTCAATAGATATAATTTATTGATGAATTATCCAACCCTTTCCGTACCGCCCCTTCCAGCGAGTGGTGGATCAGGGTTGAGCACACATTGACAGAGGAAAGCAGTGTGTGAGCCGAGGTGCTGGGGTTGGGGCTCAGACCCACCTCCTTTGCCTGTGCAAATCCCTCTCTGGCTCCCGGTGAATGGGTGATGCTCTGGAGAGGGATGCGGGACCTCCAGGTCCATCTTTAGCATCACTCCCTGTATGGTCCCAGGGGGGTGTATGATGTTTTATGATGGTGTATGATGGTTTATGATGGTGTATGGTGGTGTATGGTGGGTGTATGATGGTTTATGATGGTGCATGATGGTGTACGATGGTGTATGATGGTTTATGATGGTGTATGGTGGTGTATGGTGGGTGTAGGATGGTGTATGATGGTGTACGATGGGTGTATGATGGTTTATGCAGTGTCCCACTGCTGTGATTCCTGTTGTGGCAGAAGGGTCATTGCTGTGATGGGGAGCAACACTCCATGGGTCCATCCCTGCGCCTGCGGAGCAGCACCAGCCGTGGCACATGGATAACACAGCATCAGGCACCCAGCACCCTGGCGCTGCAGGGAGATGTCTGATGGCCCTTTCCACGCGGAGCCTGGGTCCATCCATGCAGCATGGCCATAAGCATGCTCCTTTCCTCCTCTGGCACAGCCAGAGCTTCCTCGACCCACTCCACAGACACCCCGGTCCGTGTGTTGGTCCTTGGGGATGCTTCCTGGGCAGAGATGTGCCCCTTGCAGAGGGGACGCGCCTCAGTTGCAGCCACACTCCTCGATGATCATGTCCTCGTGGTGGCGGACGACGATTTCCCCCTTCTCATAGTAGAGCATGGAGAGGGGACTCATCTTGACTGGGGAGCACACAGGGCAGGGCACATGGTTGGGCTTGTAGAGCTGCAGCAAACTCTGTGGGGAGACACGGCAAAGGCAAAGCATCACCCCCTGCCCCGGGCAATGGGGCTGAGGTGCAGGGAGAGGAGCAGGATCCAACCCCTCTTACCTGTATGTACGCGTGGTTGGTGGGCTTGAAGGTCTCGTCCACGGGCGATGGGCAGCGCCCTTCACACCGGTACGCGTTGTACTTCTTGGGGTAGACGATCCAGCTGCCCCAGCCGGTCTGCTCGAAGTCCACCACCATGTCCACCCTCCTGCACAGGGACCTGCCCTCCTCGGCCGGGACGGCAGCACCAGCATCACTCGCTTTGATCCTTTGCTTCTCCTTCTTGTTGCGGCGGTGCCGGCGCATCCCTGGGCCCTGGGAGCTGCTCTCGCGCATGACGTGCTTGGAGGTCTCCGCTGTCCTGATGAGGCTGTGGTCTCCCGGTGACTTGTCCTTGGAGAACACGAGCAGCAGGACTCTGTCCGTCGCATCCTTGTGGCCGGCATCGCTCAAGGTGGGCAAGTGCATCGCGGTGGCGGCCGAACCGCTCGCATCCCACCGCTTCGTCCCCGTGTGGTGCCCAGGGGCTGTGTCTTGGTGCAGCCAGGAGCGGAGCAGCGTGGTGACCTCAAACACTTTCCAAGGGGCCTGGAC
>NW_009922811.1:3443-15747 GCF_000696875.1 Nestor notabilis | reverse complement strand
CCCCCGCCCACAACACTAAAGCCTGTAAATCAACCTTTTCCTTCTCACATGGAACTACAGTAGTAGTCTGAACCAGCTCTCATCCAGGTTGGGGGGTAACACACAAATGAAAAACACAGTAACTATACTTGCTGACAGATGTAAGAAAGAAACCCTCTGGTTTTTAATTTACCTGATGCCAAACCAGTTAGTGTGACTACTAGCCATCCTGACCATGCATCATACAAACTTTTTGTCATCTCCCATGCTGATTCTTTCTTCTTGCTGTTAATCTGCAAAGAGAAATCATCATGTATTTTTATATGTTTCTGTAATGTGAATAGGAGGAAAAAAGTAAGTATGACATACAAACTGCATGATGCAAGCTGCAGGCAACTAGACCCTCTCTTTAAACTACATGCATTCTCATTGTATGTAGTGTTTTACAGCTTGGTTACTCAGACAACCAAATAACTGACAGGGCAAAGTAAATGTTATTCATTTTAAAAACTAAACCCCAGAAAACGCATTATCAGGGTAAATGAATAACTTTATATGATACACATCTAAAACATCTGAATTGAAAAATTATTTATCTCCTAAAACTTAAAATTACTTTTTGCTGTACCTCAAAGAAACAGTTGGTGTTTCTATTATATATAATATAAGCTATTTCTACTATATACAAGCTATTCCATACAATTCAAACTCCTAAGCTTCTATTTGAAATACAAACATCATTATCTTTAACTAAAAATCACATAAAACCAAACTCAAAAACTGGATAACTACACTGTAATACTTCTAGACAACTATTACTAATGACATCTAAAGTTTTTGTACTGGAAAAAAAGCTAATTCTTGTTTTAGCCTGATTTCCTTTATGTGTGTAGCTGAAATTTTTGCATAACTTGTTTATATTTAAATCTTCATGATGTAATTGGACCCTATTCCATTGACTTTTTTATACTGTAAAAGGGGGGAGACAGTATATGCAACAAACAGGGAGAAAAAAGAAAAACCCAACCAAGAGAGTGCAGTAGTGGACAAGGAAATCTAGAAAACCCTAAAGCAAATAAATCTATTTTATAGTTTCCTCCAAGTTGGTGAGATTCTCAAACATTTTTTTTTTTTTTTTTTTTTAATAACAGAAGTTGTTTCTGCAGTAGCATGTCTTTCAAATCCACCATGAACTGGTACTCGTTCCTTCTTCTTCCTACATCTTTGATTACACACATAGCCAGAAAGTCTCCTATCATTCAGGGCATATTTATAAATTTCACAGTAGTCTCTGGCTATGAACTGTGAACTTTTGGTCTCAGACATTAAACTGCCTAACAGCTGTGAGACTTCACCCTAGATAACCTGTTTCCAGGAGTGATCTCCCTTGCCAGGATTTGGTCAAGCCCAGCACGCTATCCAATGACATATCCACTGGACTCTGACCTACACACCTGCAGTGTAAAGATGTCACTGTGTTAATTACTGCTTTGACATCAAATGATGAAATGAAGCATTACATGGAAAACACCTTCTTAGTTTTCATTAAAGGCATTCAGGCAAGGTATATGTTCTCAGATCCAATGTCCAAAGACCTCTTTTCCTTAAAAAAGCTCTAGATTGTGTAATTGTGAATGTTTTGGTTTTTAAACTACTGTAGGATTACTTTTATAAACCATGTCAAAGTAAATCAGCACATACATTCTATATTTGCTTCCAGAAAGTTAAAAATGGTGTTTCCAAAGAAAGCAGAATAATGCTACAGTGTTGTACATGAAGGAACCTCTGCTCTACCCCTCTACATGCAATTGACCTTTAATTATTCACTTTGATAAGTTAAAAATATTTTCGGAGAAATCACATCTCCAAATCTGTTCCGGTTTTAAAGTTCATTAAGGTAAGTATACCAAAAGTTTGGCAGTAAGGCTCTAACTAGTATATTTCCTCTTAAAATGCTATTAAATAAATCTATTACATGAATGATAGTATCAAGCATGTTACTGACTAAAAAACCTTGAGTCCATTTCATGAAAGAACTCATTGCAGAGTGCACTGATAAAGACGAACAGTCTGAACGCTGAAAAAAATAATTAGAGAAGAAACGCAAGTTCTGTGATGGGAGAGTGCAAAGGACATTTACCATACATACTGAGACTACTTTTTTGTTAAGCGTATGTACACTGATGTGTTCTAGGTATGAGAATTTTCACTTTCCATAATCCAAACAACCACCACACTACATTGCATTAGCACAGATACACTTGGGTCACTGTGAAAGCAATACACATCAGTGCTCACTTTACTGTGCACGTTATCACCATAAGCACTGTTGTACTATTACAAATATATCTACACTGGAAAATAGCCTTACCTATACTATAGCATGCAAGAAAGGCAGTAATGTAAAAATGTCATTTGTGTGAGGGGGAGCTCTTCCCACTTTAATTAATTACCGCTTCCTTTCCAACTTGTAATACTGTTGCAGAACTGCAGGTGTAAATGAAAGGGTGCTTTATTAATAGCGCTGAAGTAGTTCTACCTAATGTAACTACTTACAAATTTACAGTATGTAAATATTGGTATGTGTTACTGGATCAAAATCCAACAAAAAACATTTTCCAAGAATTGTTATTTATCTCAAGTACCCGTCTATGCCTTTCCCGGTCTTTGCACTTCTCTCGAACCCAGTCAATGGTATGGAAGTCATCGTATGTTCCTACTCCAGGAATTGGTTCATCCAGCAGATCCAGTAAATGTGTTGAACTGTTGATATTTCCTCCATTTGTCATTGTATAATGAGTTCCTGTGGCAGAGGAAAGGCAGGAATGAATGAATTCTGCAATAAACAAAGTATTCTAATGTTGGTAACACTACGGCTTATCAAATTTCTGAACAGCTGAGACACTTCCCATAATATGCGTATTTTACTTCCTGTAGGTCTCTCAATGTTGCATGTAACTATTTATTGCTGTCACTCATCTGTAGGTTAAATCAACGTACCAGTCAAACTGGATTTTTTGGTTTGTTTCTCTGATTCCAGAGAAACTTCAAAAGAACAGCAGCTTTGACGTACATTTAACTTAAAGTTTATTTCAGTTTATGAACTACTAGAGGAAAATCTGGTTGAAAAAAGGCGAACCCAGATGATTACATATAAAGTTCACAGTACTTCCGTCAGTTGCTCGTTATTTTTACATAGACATACCACTGATTACCAATCTCTCCTACATGTCTAAATGAAACCTAGAAAACGTTATCAACAGATTATCAGTACAGCTAAAAAGTAACTGAAAGCCAAGCAAATGCTTATATAAAAAGCAACAAAACCCCAAAACAATTCTAATTTTACTAGATATATATGTATATTATTTATGGTTTTGATGTGGAAAATTCAAATTTTTCCCAAACTGAAGATCTGCATTTTGTTTAGTATTTCTTTCCCTGGTATTACCTGGCAACATGGCAGTAACAGATAGGACCTCATGAGAACAGCTGTAGTCACAGCTTAAAGTAACCATTTTAGCCAGTTGCGGGTCTGGCGGAAATTCAGCCATCATGGATCCCTATTCTGTGGCTGCCCCATCCCTGGCAGTGTTCAAGGCCAGCTTGAACGGGACTTTGAGCAACCTGGTCTAATGGAAGGTGTCCCTGCCCATGGCAGGGGTTTGGAACTAGATGATCTTTAAGGTCCCTTCCAACCCAAACCATTCTATGATTCTACAATTCCATAACTCATAGAACAGGCCTTAGTCATGGGACGTCGGAAATACTGTATAGAGAAAGTACCTTCTACTAATCTGTCATCATTAGCTAGTTCCTTCACAAGCAGTTCCTTCACATCCCCAACAGTATTTCTTTCAGTGATCAGAACAGGAGCAAATACTAAGAATTTTTCCCTCTTCATAAGTCATCAAGAAAGTTCTGGGGTTTTTAAGCTTTTAAATGTCATCAATTCTGTAATACCTTGGCTTTTTTGCGCTCCTGTGCTATATTTACAGACCCCAAGTATCATTTTCTGCTGGATGGTTGCCTAAATACAGCATGGCCACCGTTTGCTCACCCAACACAAACTGCTGCTGCAAGAGTAATTGCTACGAAGCAAACATTTATAATGAGGTAAATATAGACAATGATTTAAAGAGCAATTACTCTCACTTGTTTGCCTCAGAACAAAATAACGTGGCAACAGCATATGGCACACCACAATGATCTCTATTCTTAAAGATGTGGGCCCAGTTGGCCAAGACTTCTAGCCGTTCACTCAGACATTGGAACGCATTTCACTAGACTGACCCAGGGATGGATAGGCAGGTCGGGGGGGGGATTGAGCTGGGTTTTCTTGTTTGTGTTTTGAGTTTTTAGAATTGCAAGCTCAGCTTCTAGGTGTTGTTAGCAGAAATTTCCAAATTACCCAAAAAAAAACCCCAAAAAAAAATTTTCAAAGGGCCCACCTGTAAATTTCTAAATACTATAAAGGCCAAATTCACCAGCCCAAGCTCTCACCAACAACTGACACATTTATACACAAGAAAAATGTGTCTTTTCCCTTTAAATTTGTGAAGTCTGAGATCTAGCAGAAGCAGTGTGACACCTGGCATTATATTCAGACCCAAAGGTGTGCCTCTGCCATCTACTGCTTGAGAGATCTCATATATGCCTGCTGTGGTTATTCTGACATTTTCTTTGTGGTGAAAGACAACACACAAGAAAATAATACAAAAATCCTGTTTAGTCGACTAAACACAATCTAAAATTTTCAAGATACACAAACTAGTGGTCATTACATATATATATATACTGAAAAACTTGGAAGTCTATGAAGATTACTCTTCTTTTTTTCTTTTAATCTTAAAGTAAAAGAAAATGCAAATGCCAACAGCATTCTCTCATAGCCAGCTAGCCTGGCTGCTGTCTTAATATTGTTTTTTCCCCCAGTCTATGTCATTTCAAATTTTCCCTCATCTATTGACTGTAGCTAAGCCCTGTAAATCTCTTCCCAAAGCCACTGCTAGTCTCTCTTAAGGCAGATACAAAGAAGCATTACCTATGGTTCCATGAATAAAAGGCTAACAACAACAAATTAAATCAGATTTGCTAATAGAGGTGATTGTGAAAAACCTCGCTTTAGGGTAAGGGACTCAATTCTCTTGCCATTTCCAATTCTCATAACTAGAAAGGAAGTCTAAGATACATGTCTGGCTAGCTGAAAGGGCAAGCTGATCTTGTGGAAGAAACGGTAACAAAATTCACATTACAATGATTAGGTCTCAAAATTAAAAGGACAACAGAAAACATTATGAAAATGTTATTTTTACATGAAATTAACCTCCTCCTCAAAGCAATGGGACATAAATTAAGTTCAGTTTAATTATTAATCTTCTACAAAGTTACAATGTGAACAAGCAGTTTGCTGAACCTAAGGAAAGGAAAAGTTTGCCTTTGCCCCAGGGGAGTTTTATGCCATGCTATATACGAAGCATGCAATCCTATGCCACACAAGGCAAAGAAGAGTTGAGAGTTATAAATGTATCACAAACAGTAAGAGATGACGTTATGCATATCAAGGTGCTGAACTAGAATTCTCTTCAGGGAAACTATCAGGGAGGGCACCACAGTCACTGCACTAGACCCCAAGCAGAACCCTGAATGGTCATTGCCTGGATACAATAAAAAACCCAATGAAACTGTGTCATGTTCCTACTTTGCCACCAAATACTGGAATATAAATGATTACTGTATGATGGGGAGGAGACAGAACAAGATGTGAAGCTGAAGAGGTGGTTTTGTTGAATACGGAGCTGCCAAGAATGCCTGATGCAGCTGAGTAGCTATAATCTCATACCCAGCGAGAAACCCTGCATCAGAGTGTGGCAGAAATACTGTCCTATAGAGGACCATGAAGAGGACAACTGTACAAAACCCGGTGCACTGTATCTAAGATGAACAGGTCTGACAGCAGTGGGAAGAGGACATTCTCCAGCTAGCAGTATGATCTATGAAGCATATAAATATTCTAAAGGACAACTGAGAGAACTATACCTTTACCAATACTCAATACTTTTCCAAACTTCCACTTCTTTCTTCCCTTCCTTCTCTAGTATTTCACGCAGTGAGATGCTCCTCCCAGCTATGACGATAATGATTCTCATCAGCATAAACTGGCATTTGTTGCCAATTTCATCAGTCTTACTAAATTTATTTTCAACTCAATAGATTTTGTTAGAATCCTTACCATAATATGGATTCTTCATCACATTCTAACCTCCAAGCAGGAAATCATCATTACTATGATAAATTGTAGCATTTAGCAACCATAGCCTTCTAGACATTTTCAATGTTCAGAAAGTATTTCTCCTTCCTTCCTCCCCCTACCTTCCTAGTCTTCAAGTTTCAAGACTCCTTCTCAGGCTACAACTCAATGCAAGTGCTTTTCATCAAAATCCAAGCTGCCTTAGTCCTGAAAAGCACAAAAAGTACCTAGCACACAAGGTATTACAGGCACAGCCTCTAGCTATGGTAAGAGAACACCTCCAGTTTCCGTACACACACTCCCAAGCCATTCTGCAGCTGTCAGAAAGTTAAGTCATTTTTTGTTACATCTGAGTTTGCTTAAGGCTTTATTAGACTGGGAAGCTGATGGTAAACGTGGTAGGAAGAACGTTTTTTATTAATGTTATTCCAAACTAACCCATGTTATTACAGGGAGGGAAACAGTAATATACTGATCCTTTCAGAGGCTCAATACAACTCACAGGAATCCTTATAAAGTAAATTGAACACAATCTTTCCATACCCTGCAAAACTAAGGTAGCTGGCATCCCTTTATTAGCACACTCTTCTCCAATAGCATCTTTAACAATCCTGTATTCTCAACATGTAACTAGTGAGCTGCTGCAATCATGGACTGCAAGCTTCTAGACAATAAAAGTAATATGCTGCTTCAGAGAAAGCAAATTGTCTCTTTTAGGTGGTTCAGTCAATGTAGGTCTTGCCTGAATTACCTTCTAGGAAGGCAGCTGACTTTTGTTATCCTTCTATGCATGCAATTCCAATTCTTCAGTACAATCCTTTCTCAGCAATCAGCTCTGGTAGTGCTGAAGAATTGCTTCAAGTTGTTCAAAAAACCCACTAATGAAAAACTAACAGTAGATCACTGTACTTTGGGACACCTGACCAGAATGAAGTACAGCAAAACCAAACGAAAATGCTACATGGACAAAACTGGAATAGAAGTAGTAGATTCCAACACCATAAAAAAGCTCTCGTCTCTGAAGATGTGGGAGTTTTGTTTGTTGGTTGGGGGTTTTTGTTGTTGATTTTGGTTGGGGTTTGTTGGGTTTTTTTGTGAGAATGAAAAAATACAATCTGAAAGTCACTTGAGAGGACACTGTCTGATAGAAAAAGAGTCCTTAACATACTACTCTCATTCATTACCCTCTGAACATGAAGTTATACTGCATGGCTGTTAGCTCCCAACACTGATCCAACCTCCTGCTTTGCTTAGCTAGTCCCTCCTGACATAAAGCAGGAACAACGAAATTACAGAACTAACATCTTGCTATACTCACACAAGTTGTTTCATGCGTTATGGATTCCTCCTTGCCTTATGTCCCCGCTAAGGCAAGGAGTATCTCTTCTTTCATATTCTATGTATGTGGCTCATACAAGCAGTCTTCAATCTTGACTGATGTTGGAACGATAATAAACATGACAAAAAGCTGATTTATGTAGCATTTTTCAGGTGCCATGCACAGCATTTTCAAAAGCTAACGCACCTGCCCTCGTAGTGACCTCCTACTCCTTTCGCAACTCAGTAGTTTTCTTTCAGATTTGAAAGCTACTCTGGGCAATATGCAGCTGATGAAAGTCATGGATTTTTAAAGAAAAATACCTGGCAAGTTTTTAGCTAATTCATTTAAAAAGAGAAAAGTCACATCATCAAGGACTTATACCTTTAAAATATGAGCAGACCACTACTAACTATTCACTATAGTTCAAAAATTTTCACAATAAAACATTTTTAAACACTAACAAAGCAAAACATGACTTGCTGACATTCACACACTGTTGCACTTTCCACCTCACAGATCTCTTGGAACAAATTCGCAGTGAAGGAAGCCAGTAGATCACAAAGATCCTTGGGGTCCTGCTATCCCATCCCTGACATGAAGAAATGAAGAGCCAGTGGACCTTGTTTCTCACTTCTCCTTGGTGTCCCTCTTCCAGGGAGGCAGTGAATTTCACACCGTACGATTTTAACTAGAGAGCTTCCACACTCTATGATTTTAAAAATACCACTGAAAGTACTCTTAAAATACCTTGAGTTAAAGAAATGAGGGAGCTAGCACTTCAGTTAATCTAAATACAGTTTCATGCAAGAAAGGGGTGTTGCAACATGCTTGATGCTCCCGATTCCTGCATAACTGTTTTTACCAATCCTTCCTGACTCTCTCCTTGTGTGCAGTGTTCCTTCTTTTCTTATACACATAATGAGAAGAGAAACATCAAGATTTAAGAAAAATGCTGCATCCTAGGTAACCAAGCGGTGCACAACAGATTTCTATGTGGTTCTCCACCAAGTGATTATATGAACAATTAGCCAGTATCACCTAGAGAACAAATCCACACAGTTGCAGCCTCCATAGCAAGTAAGGTACAGAACAAAGACATGAATATGCTCAAGAGGGTGACCAGAAGAGTTAACAAGGGACCATAATTTTATGATATAGTTTAAGACCCCTTCTATATTCTATACAACATACAATATACATCTTCTGAATGCACATCATTAAATACACCACTGTGTCAAACTGAGCATATATAAGCTTACTCCACTGTACGAAATGAGATATATAACTCGGGATACAATCACAGAATAGGGCTGAACTGATCTGCTGCCACCCAAACAGGAGATCTTACTCCCCCTATTACTCCCTCCCAGTCCTGCTCACATACTCCCACTCTCCCCCTTGGATTAGCTCTGTCACCTTTGGATCCGACTGCACAGTAAACCAAGCAAACATGCTAATCCAACTAAGCATACAAAAATACCAAATAAAAAAACCTGCCATTATAGAGAACAAATCAAGCTTCTGTGCTGTCAGAGGAGAAATAGCCAATGAGAGAGCAAGAACTGAGAAAAGAGGTGGGGAATCACAAGCAAGTTCACCCTCTTTCACAGTAACAAACTGTCAGACTAGTTATACTGAAATACATAAATGCACCCTTGGGATCTTGTTAGATTTTAATTACATCTTTCCGCTGGAAACCATTCAAAACTTCTGTATAAATATTAATATCCAGACACTATACAGTAATATCCATTTCACAGAGCTCAAAACTCCCAAAGGTGACTGTGTTTGGAAACATTTCAGAGTTGTGAACACAACAACAGATAAACAATGTTGACATTGGAGTCAGTAGCAGAGCAATAGTAGGACCAAATTTCTCAAAGGTATTTCTCTGCAAGCTACGTAATTGCTAATGCTTACAGCAAGAATACTCTAGTTTGCTGCTGCTCACATATCCCTTTTTCTAGGCAGTGCACAACCACACAGCAGTCCCCTCAGCAGCCATCCTTCTGGCTGGCAGCAACGCAACGTGTTTCATTTGTGCTACTCTGAGCACTGTGAAAGGAGAGAGGAAAAATAAATGTACCTCTGAGAGTGAAAATGAAGCTAATCAGTTTACGCCAAGGGCTGGAATAAGCTGTCCCTGACACGGCCATCCAAATGTGCCGAGTGCTAAAATCAGGAGGGGCTGCACCTTTCTGGAGGCCAGATACTAATCCAAGGCTTTGCTTCTGCCGTGTGTCCTTGGGTTTTAGCTGGCAAGGGGAACGGAGGCAGAGAAGCACCCTGAATGCAACTCACACCATAAGGATCATTTACACTTGTAACAAAGAAGATTTGTATACACGAGATACGCGTTAGTGCCTCAGCTGCTTTCTCTCTCCATATCTGGACCTCAAAATATGAGGCTTTCAAGTTAAAAAAAAAGCACAAGACAAGACACAGTCATCGCTTTACTTAAATTTGTCAGTAACCACTCAAAAAGAGTCATTAAGCACCACTGACTTTTCCTGGCTAGAGGTAATTTTTACACCTCAGAACCAGGAGCACAGCACACCAGAGTGCTATCATTTAATACTGTTGATGATTAATAATTTTACAGTCTTTGTAATCAAGTAATACATTCCTCTGTGTAACTAAGAAATTTCAGCCTCTCCAGCTGGCTCTTCTGAACTGCATCAAAGGCTTACAAGCACAAACTGCTCTCTGCGTTACAATAAAAATGCACACAAAAATGACAAAAGTATATACAAATGAACTGAAAAAAATCAGCTAGAAAAACATCGGATAGGTGGGAAACAGGAAGACTCAGAACACACTTTGAAGAACAGGGAAAAAAAAAAAAAAGAAATATTTTACCGAAGTACCGAATAATAAACCCCTCCTCTCCACTTCTGCCAAACAAAAAAAAAAAAAAAGGAATAATAATTCTGTGTTTAAAAATAACCCTCAAAAAAGCAGGAGTTAAATGAAAGTTGAGCATTAGCAATTCAGAATTAAACCAAGACTTTTAAAGACTTGAGTCTACTGCAAGTGCATAGGAGTCTGAGAAGGCAGCAAAGTGAAGGTCAAGTACTGCTCAATGTGTATAGCATAATTGAAAGAACATAAATACCTTTGACTTTTTATTTTAGGTGGAGAAAACACATCTGTTTCTATGATGCTGCAGAAAAAATGGCTTTATTTTACAGATTTCCTGTAGTCTTAAAGGTAGAATGGAATATATGTATTTAGTTACGTTTATAATGAATAGGGACTTGAGGTATGGAAGTGAGGAATTCTTGTGATCCCCACACTACTAGATTTACAACTTAAATAGAACATGAACAGTCCAGGAAGGAGATGAGAAAAATAAAATTTATTAGATATATAAAGTTACATAAAACAAACATTACAAAAGGGAAGTAATCTATCATCTAACAGCAGCCAAAGCAATACGAGTCAGAACAACAAAAATATAGATAATCACATTCCTAAGTGCTGCTGCTGCATGCATGCACGTAAAAGCTACTCACTTATACACTGTTTTGGAGGGCAAAGATAGAATGCATCAAAAATTATTCTGCTAATATGGTTATCACGGTCAGGCCACATTCAGGCCCAAGGAGGGCATAACTCTGGTTTGTTCATTAGCTTTCTAGTATCTCAGATAAAAGTGCATTTCAAAATTATTTCCAAAATTGAGAAATACGTGGCTAATAGAGAACTTTACCTGTCACAGAGCACATGCGGACAGATAACCTGCAACTACCTACAGAGAACCATAGTTATATCTCACGGTACTTTCTATTAATGACCAAACTAAAATCTGCTAAACTCATAATTAAAAATCCTTATGCCCTTTTTATACAAGAAACCTTAAACCAAAGTGCAGCAGAAATTCAGTGCCATAACCATGCTGAGTTTCTCCAAGTAATGCTTGTCTCAAAGCACTCAACGTTAGACAACTATAATTATCTTCATCGCATTTTCTGTCATGAACGTATCATTAGTCTAAAACTTCATTTTATTACTCTTTCTCTGCTAGCAATAAAATTGCAGGTACAAACTCCAGCTCTAAGCATGTGTACACAACTTTCACACCTGTTTACTTCAAAGGTCACACTGAGAATTTCAGTCTCTTTATGGTTTTTGATTTATTATTGATTCTTAAATATGAGGCTCATAAACTGAAATGCAGCCTGAAGTACAAAAGTGTAACTTTTACCACTTAGAGGATCTGACCTGGCTCATTATGCATCTGACTCAAAGTCTTCCTAGGATATTACCTTATTATATATCCTCTGCCCCATGGGTTATCATAGCAGGTGAAGAGGTTTCCCCAATGTTACTGTTAGTAGTATAGTCAAAGCAATAGAAGTTGCACCTCCATGCCGTGGTGACTGGTGCACAATAATGAAATTATGAGTTATCTTTAAAAAGAATTAGGTTTTCTAAAACTAAGTAATAAATTTGGTGTGCTCTTTGTATGTATAATTTTCACATCTCCCAGCTACCGACTCAATCACAGATTATTACTTGACCAGCATTTCATTAATGTTGCTTGAGGACCTTCAAAATCTAAAATCTAAGATGTGCTTATGTATATGTAACAAATAAAATGGAGTTAACAACCCTCATAAAAGGGAGTTAACAACCCTCATGCTGAAGCTCAAGTTTTGCAGCTGGTAGCTTGGCCACTATATCGCTATTGCTCAGATTACAGATTTTTAAAGAATAGTAAAATGAATGCTTATTTAGGACCAAAAAAAAAG
>NW_009922811.1:0-3412 GCF_000696875.1 Nestor notabilis | reverse complement strand
GGGGGGAGGGGAATCAGAGAGTGTGAGCATGTCTGCGGATGGCTGAAGACAAGCCAAGTGATGATTTGGAACTTTCAAAAACCAAAAATGATGAAAAAAATAAATCCAAGGGCAAAGAATTGAGCAACACAAATTATTTATTTACACAACATATACCCCAACATATAGTTATTATATAAAGAATTCTTACAAAAAAATGTATGCATCAGTTACTTAGACGCAATCCTAAATCAGGACTAGAAAACCATTTCTGAGGAGAGAAGCAGTACTTTTAACTCTTCTAGTTACCAGAGGAGACAGTAGAAATGAAACATGTTCCTGCAGTCTCATTTAAGCATATTAGGGAGGATAAGGAGCTCTGCAGCTATGTATTTAGTATCACACAAAGAGAAGCCTCAGGACAGAGCAAGGTAAAGGAACTCCTGACAAGAATCATTCTACAACATCTTCAATTTTTTCGAAGAGGTAATGATGATTAATCATCGTTAAAAGACAAACACAATAAATATGTATTTTAAAATCTTTCCATTTCACAGCATATTTGCACTTAAAAAAAAAGCATCATCCAAACGCAAACCAAGAGGTCAGGCTTTTAATAATAATGTATTATAATACTCTTTATTTCATCTCACTGAACGTTAGTAAAGGCCGTTAATTAAGCTCAAAGACCTGTAAAGATTTAAACCATCTTTTCATCATTGCTCAGGTACAGCCACTTCGGGTGAGCCACTGCAGTCAATTAGTGCAACAAACGCTTTGATGTTACAAAGCAATTTTGCATGACGTGAACATTACTCTGCAGGACAGAAGAGCTGTCAGTAAGTGAATAAGGGGAAAAAAATCCCAAATGCTTTAACAATTAAGCTTGTTTTCTCAAAGTATCTTCATCCATTTTCTCTTGGCTTGTTATTATATCTCTGAAATCTACACAAGAGGAAAAAATTCTTGGTAGTATCCTTTTCTAGACCCATGGATAATAAAGAAATTCAAGAATTTACTTCAAATTTCTGGTTCTGTCTGTTAGCATTTTAAGCCTTATTCTGATAGATAGATGACAGTTAACAGATTACTGTGGTGTAAATCAGCAGTAAATACCCACTAATTTTGATTCAGTCTATGGAGCAAACTGGTCTGGAGACTCTATTTTCATATGAGTCATATGCATTTGACAAATTAAGATTTGCAGGAAAGTATGGTAACACTGTTGGGGTTTTGTTTGGTTTTTCTTACTCTAAATTCACTACAGCAAATGCAAGAAGTACCAGTAACACTGGTTTTGAAATACAGTATTAGAATATAGGAATTAAAAGCACTAACGGAATTCAATGAAACTGCAAAAAGGGACAAGTCATTAGTAGGAATTTTCTTGGCTCCAAGGGTTGTCATCACAACAGAAATACCCAGTTGAACCTTCATTACAGTATGTGTAAACTGCATGTTTAATAGCAATACTCCGATGTGCTAGATACCATTTTGCACTGCAAATCTCTGGTTTTTGTATTGTAAAATCAACTACAATCTGGCAATTTCTGGGAATATACAGCTGACCACATTTCTATGTCTATAATTTGCAAAGTCTGTAAATGTAATATCATGGCTGTTTGCAGTTTTTATCTTCAAATCTACCTACAAATCTAAACTCACAGAGTGGTTGAAGTTGGCAAGGACCTCTGGAAATCACCTGTTCCACTCCCCCTTGCTCAAGCAGGGCCACATACAGCTTGTTTCTCAGGACCATGTCCAGACAGCTTTTGAACATTACCAAGAATAGACATGTCACAACCTCTCTGGGCACCCTGTTACAGTGCTCAGTCACTCCCACAGTAAAAAAATGGTTCCTGATGTTCAGAGGGAAGCACCTGCAATTCAGTTTGTGCCCACTGCCTCTGGTCCTGTCACTAGGCACCAATGAAAAAAGCCCAGCTTTGTCTTCTCTGCACCTTCCCTTTGTGTATTTTTATACATAGATAAAAGATCTCCTACTCACACCTTGCAGATGTTCAAAGAAAATACCATCCTAAATTTCTTAGGAGTGACTCTAAAATCTGAGTTAGAGAACTATCCAGCACTTGCTATACAACAATGATTGGGGCAGAGAAAACTTTGCTTGTCTTAAAACAAGCCATATTGGAACTTGTTGATATTCTTAAAATATGCTGAAAAACATTCTAAGAATCATAAAAAGACAACAATTAGCCTTTTAGGTAAACTACTAAAACACAGATGAAAATTCCAGATGAACATAAAAAGGTGTGACTGTTTACAGAACATATAAAGGTGTGATTATTTATACAACATAGAGTTGTGACTGTACAGAAATAAGAGTTTACAAGGAAAGGTGAAAAAGATGGAGAGCAAAAAAATAACCTTATGTAAAGTATCTCTTTATTCTCAGCCTACCTCCTCTCTAATGCCATTGCCAACAGTCATAAATGTCGATAACTTTCTAATTTTAGATTATCCAATTTAAACAAAACTTACGTGAGAATGTTCCTCATTTACTCTTTTAAACACTAAAGTATAACCATAAAATCCAACCAAGAGAAAAACCAAACAACTTCTATCATCAGAGTCTGAATGCATAATTTTAATTTATTCCTACTACAACTTCTCTCAGTACGAAACCAAACCTTTATAGAACATTGTTTTCAATTTGCAGTAAGAAACAAAAGGCAAGCTCAAAAAAGGATTTTTTTTCCTGAACCCTAACAACAGTGTTTTCTTTTTAGATCTGCTTCCTTGCAAGCACAGGTGTAAAGAACCCACCACAAAGCTCAGTTTCTTAAGAGCTCGTCAGTATCGGCTTAACTGACATGTTACAATTGTCCAGCTTTCCCTTCACGTAGCAACGACGTCAAAAAAGAGCTAACTCCAAAAGCACGTATATACAAAAACTTGAAAGCTAGACAAACACAGTTCCTATTCAAGTTAGTGAAAGGCGTCAAAACAACCTATTTAATAGACTCTTGCCAATCTGGTCAGTTACAGCCACAGTTTTGGTTTGTGGCTTGGTGGGGTGCTTTTTTTTGTGCAGGAGATCATTTCATTGATTTAAAAGAGAGAGGAAAGACTGCCACATATGGAAGATGGAGTCAGAGGCCGACGAGATGTGAAGCAGGGCTGATCTGCCCAGAGAACACAATCACTGACAGCGCAAGAACCAGCCAGAACTGAATCCTCCTCCTCCAAAAGGCAGCGGGCTGGCAAAACAAAGCAATGCGCTAATTAAAAAGCCTCTACAGCTCCGCTTCAGATCGGAACAGCAGTCCCGCACGTCCAGATATGCAAACAAGTCGTTCCAACGTAAATTCGGCATACCTCGTTTGTGCAACTCCCTGAGCGGAATGCCGTCTCCTCCCCCGCCATCGTAGGGCAGATACGGATCGGAAAAGGCATCCATGGAGATGACGAA
>NW_009922810.1:0-1999 GCF_000696875.1 Nestor notabilis | reverse complement strand
GCTGTGATTTAAGCAGTGCCCACGGGGAAAAGAACTGCTTAAAACTGCTGACACAGCACTACCGAGAGAACAAACAGGAGCAAGTCTTGAGGAGAACGGGGTGGTGAAGGCTGAACACACGGGGGTGCAGGGGGTGTTTGCTTTGTAACGGTGGGGAGAGGAGGGAGGTCAGAAGCGTACCGCAGCGCCTGGCTACCACCAAACTGATGCTGTGCATGAGACCCATCAGACTGGCTCTGCCAGAGCGCTGGTGGGAGCACACCCGGCCTGCCCAAGGCAGAGCAGCTCTGCTCAACAGAACTCGGGGGTTTCTTTGCCACGGGATTTTCTACAAGTCACCCACCTGCCTGTAGCCAACCAAGTGCCTGTCGCCTTCCCTGCATCATGGGGGGCTTAGAGGTACCCCCGTGCTCCTCACAGCCCCTCATGGTGAGAGGTGTGTGTATGGGGGGTGTAATGTACCAGTGCTGTTGGAGAAACAGAATTTGGTGACTTCAGGGACCCTTCAGGACCCGTCCTCACTTGTAACCTCCACATCATGCACTGGAGAGGGCACGGTGAGGAGTGTTCGTCGTAACCAGCTTAGTCTGTGTCAGGTTAATTTTAAGTCAGATGCTCCGGAGCCAGGGGTGTTTTTAGGAATTGTGCCGCTCTTAAGTTTTCCCCAGAACAACCACTTTATTCCTGAATTTTCCAAACAAAGAGTTTGCTGACTTCAATATGACTGGCTGTAGGGGTGGTAACACTGGGGGGGGATACGTGTGTGTGAAATGACTTCACCTCTCTTAACCAGCTCCGTGCATCACAGCCTTGTTTAATGCATTACTGAGGGATGGCTTCTCCCCTTGTCCTGTCTCTTGTGTCCCTCTGGACAATACCTTGTCTTCCACAAGTGCAGGGGTGCCTGGGGCCGGGGTCGGGTCTGGCTGGTCAGTGCAGTACCTCCAGACATGCTGCTGGCTTCAGGAACTAAACTGTGCCTAAAACAAAGGGAGCATTTGCCCCTGTGTGGAGCTCTCACAAGTCCCCGTCTCATATTTGTAAAGGGCAGCAAGACTTAAGCTTCCCCCGGGATTGTACGAGAACAGGCGGCTTTGACTGAGTTCTGTGTAGCAGAGCCCTCGACTCCTTAGTGCAGACATGGCCCATGGGGCCAGAACCTCCCCTACCAGGAGCAGATTTACTAGAGCTCAGTCTGGGCAAATCCCACTGCAAGAGTCTGATTTTTACTGTGATGAAAGGCAAAGCCCCTGGTGCTGGAACGAGCCTGTTCCCCTCCTCTGAGTGCGCTGAAGGCAGAAGGTTGCTCCTGTGCACCACAGACCCGAGAAGGAAGCAGAAGGAGTTCTTTTTTCAGTGCTACTTGAGAGTGGCCGCAGTTCAACTGGATTCACTGCTTTATTATGCTTAAAAAAATAGAGTTCACACAAAAGATTCATGTAAACATTCCTTAAATAACCGCTGGTGCTCGGGCAGGGCCGGAGGCGCCGGAGCCGAGTGCGGACACGGGTAGGAGCAGCGGGGCCAGGGCCAGCGACTGCTACAGCTTCTGGTGACTTGGTTCCAGGATTCCCAACCCAAATCTCTCAAAGCGCAGGACAACTTTGCTACTGTTAATGCTGGAAAGAGCAGGGAGAGGAGAAGGGAGGGAAAGTTACTTACTTTTGATTTTCTTACCGAGCTACAGCCCTATAAAAGGAACTACAATGGGTTAGATTCTGATCCCGTGCAACTCCAGATTGCCCACAAAAGAGGCTTAAGTAATTAAGCAGCAAACACTTGCCCTTGTTTGTCCTCTCTGGTTCCTGGCACACTCTCCTCAGCCCTGTCCTCTCCCCTCCAGAACAAGGTAGTTTTTCAAAAGCATGAATTGGTAGAGAATGAGAACAGCCCCTTTCTACAAAGGCACGTGGCTGCTGTGTTACCTGCCCCTCTGCAGAGCCCCGGACCTTAGTCAAGGGTTTTGCTGAGGAGGGATGTGAACGGAGGCAAACCAAAG
>NW_009922809.1:0-426 GCF_000696875.1 Nestor notabilis | reverse complement strand
CTTCCCTCCAGCATATCAACTGAGGCACACAACTTGGTGTTGTCAGCAAACTTGCTGAGAACGCATCAATCCCACTGTCCATGTCACTGACAAAGATGTTGAGCTCCCAACACTGATTCCTGAAGGACACCACTCGTTACTGCTTTCCAACTGAACATTGAGCTGTTTACCACAACTCTTTGCATACGGCCATCCAGCCAGTTCTTTATCCACTGAGTGATCCACATATCAAATTGATGTCTCTCCAATTTAGAGACAAGGATGTTGTGCATCCATAAGTATATTTCATTTCCATGCTTTCCTTGCTCCTTTCTAAAATTCTCTTTGGGAGCTTTCTACCTTGCTATGTGTTTGTTTCTACCTCAAAGTTCTGCATCTTTTCTTTGGTAATAAAAATTCCCCTGTGTCCTGGGTTCAGCTACAGCA
>NW_009922808.1:238-3742 GCF_000696875.1 Nestor notabilis | reverse complement strand
TGTGCCCCCCCACGCACCCGCAGCCTGATGCCCGCTGTTTGGTTTCGCTCTCTGCCAGGCTCTAACCAGGAGAGGTCTGCGGGCAGCTCCACCATGTCGGATAGTGACCTCGGGGAGGACGACAGCGCCACGTCCCCCGACCCCTCGCAGCCCAACAAGAGGAAGCGAAGGGGCAATCTCCCCAAGGAGTCCGTGAAGATCCTCCGGGACTGGCTGTACGAGCACCGCTTCAATGCCTACCCCTCGGAGCAGGAGAAGCTCAGCCTCTCGGGGCAGACCAGCCTCTCTGTGCTGCAGGTAGGAGCCAGTCCCCACGTCTTGGGGATGCTGCTGGGTCCTGTGCCACGGTGCTTGGGAAGGGCCGGACCGGGAGAACCCCACGAAGATCCTAAAGGATTTGGGATGCTGGATCCACTTTGCCTCTAAAGGGCACTGAGGAGGCAAAGGAGGGAATGCAGGGGAGCAAAGCCACCGGTGCGTGGCAGCATCCTTTTGGGAAGAGGTCTGAGCCCTGGGGACCAGTTTTATGGCAGTGCTGGAGGAGAGCTTTTTGGGCAGCCAGAAGATGGGTGGACTGGGATGGGACCAAGTCAGCAACACTCTGTTAGTAACAGCCACCACGGGAGGGAGGGCTTCAGGGGGTGCTGCTTTATCCTTTTCCTCTGGGCACCCCTCAGCAAAGGGGCCAGGGCTACTGCCCCCCTGCACACAGCACTGGGCAGGGGACAACCACTTGGTGCATTTGCAGCACCAAGTACTGGCTGGCCCAGCTGCCCCCAGTTACACCAGTTGCATTAAGGAGACCCCAGCCCAGCTGACAACTCTGGGGCAGGAGTCCCCCTGCCCCACTTCTGGCTGTGGGTTGATGTTCTCCTTGGGCTGCTGTGACGGGTGCCCAGCCAGGAGCAGTGGGGATGAGCAGTGCTCTTCCTCCCAGCTTTGGCTTCCACCCTGTTAGGGCTGCAGGGAGAGCTGCCTGTCTCTGATCCATGGGAACACCAGCAGCCTTCCTGACAGGGAAGGAGATGCTCTGGTTCTGATAGCAGGGTGGGAAACGGCTCTTGTGTGCAGGGCAGCAGGCAAAGGGCAGTGGGTTTGCAGCTGAGCTCCTCTCCTTGGGCCTTCCCCTGCACCTCTGGCTTCTCTCCCTGCAGCTCAGCGTGGCCCTGGCCAGCCAGACACCGGTGTGTGGGCAGTGGCTGTCTCTGTCTGGTTTCCCTTTTCCTGGCCGCCAAGGCCAACTTTTCATTTTAATGGATTCTTCAAATCCTGGCTGTGCACCAGGATTGTGTCCGGGCTGCTCCGAGGTGATGGTCCTGGGAGGGCTTGAGTCAGTGCCGTGAGGAGCACAGCGTTGGGTTTGGGGCTGTGGGAGTCTGGGTTTGTCCTGGCCTGGGGCTGGTGCGGACGGGACAAACCCAGGTCCGTGTCCCCTGGCGTGCAGGGGTTTGCCCCATGGCTTGTGGCAGTGGGACTGCAGGTGTTTGTCTGTGACCTGAGCAATTTGGGTCCGAGGAGGGTGCTGGAAGCACATGCGCTTATGTCAAGGGGTGGCTTTGCTGTGCACTGGCTGTTTGCCCCATAGGGACCCCCTGCAGCCAGCGTGTGCCTGGTGCAGAGGCTGCCCCGGTGCCCCCCAGGCTGGAGGTCCCATCCGGGGGCATTTCCCATGGGCTGTCACTGGGGTTTCTGTCGGTCTGAGGGGACACAACAGGCTGCAGTGGGGGCTGCTCCATCTGATGAGGAGAAGCCTGTTGGGTGGAGGTGTGGGACATGCTTTGGCTGGGGGGTTTGATCCATCAGTGCCGACCCAGCTCCTCCAGGAGCCTCTCGAGTGCAGGGCTCTGCCGCTGCCACGGGCCATGCACCCCTGGTTGTCCAGTTGTGTATCGGGGAGCTGGAGCCATGTGCTGGCAGCAGGGATCAGGAGTGCAGCCCCCCGGCTCTCCAGGGACTCCCTGGCAGAAAGTGGGGAGGTACAAAAGCAGTGCCTGCTCCAGACAACAGCAGCTTTCCAAACCTGAGCCCTCCTCTGGGGATGGGCTTTTCCTCCCTGCAGAGGGGATGCTGCTCTCACGCTGTGGTGGTGCGGACAGACGCTGCCCAAAGTGACAGTCCAGCGTGTGCTTGTGGTGGGGCCAAGTGATGGCCATGCTTGGAAAGAAGCAAAAAGCTTCTTGCTTCAAAGCTGAGGCTTATTCCAGCTCCAGGGCGGGTGACACCGCGCGGTGCCCTGCAGTGTCACTGGTGTCTGTGGGTGCCCATCTCCGTGCTGCCTTCTCCAGGGGGAGCTGAAAGCTGGAAGGAGATGTTGGGGGGGCACAGCAGGATTTTAAGAGCTTCTCAGTGCCGCTTGGGCTTTTTTTTGTGTCCAGAGTCCAGCCCCCTGGTTGGGGATTACAGCGATTGATGGCCATGGGATCACAAGATCCTGTCCAGGGGACCCAGCTAAGGCTTGCAAGGGAGGGTTTGGAAGGGAAAAGGGGGTGAAATGGGTGTATTAGAGAGTGTTAAATGACAAATACTGTCTTAAAGACAAAAAAAGGACGGCTGAGATCTCGCTGCGATCGAAGCTGTGGTGAGTTCTCTCTCCCCAGGGGAAATATTTTCTGTAGCTCTTGATTTAGCAAAGATCAGTCATTTCTTCCCCCGATTTATTCTGTTCTAATTGTTTTCTAGAAAGAAAGCAGTTATTTTAATGTAGCACTTTATAGAAAGATGCTGAAACAATACATGGCCAAGATTGAATACATGGCCACTGTGTTTCTGAAGGGTTTCCTCTTTGGCGTGCAGATGTTTGGAAGAGCCTTTAAAGTTGGCTGTAACCTTGTTGGCAGGAGGCATGGGAAGGTGTGGATGTACTGCTGCAATCCTTAACACTCCCTCAGGGGATGGGGGGCTGCAGCTCTGTGAGGAGATGGGTTTAGGGTTTTCCATCCACGCTGCTCTCCTGCTGTCTGTCTGCTCTGCACAGGCTTGGTGCTCCCCTCCAGGCTGGCACCAACATCAGTGTGTGAAGCGTGACTGGTCATGCTGATGTCTGGGGTGGATCACCTGGAGATGGGAAAACTCCCCCTGGACCAAAGGACCTGCTGGAGGCTGTTGAGGTCCACGCCGGCTCCATGCAATGCCCCAGCCTCTGGCTAGGGGAGAGGAGGGACCCTCAGGAGGGTGCTGGAAGCTGCACCCCGCTTTACCTGCACAAGGCTGGGCACTGTCGCTGTTGGGACTTTGGGGTGTCAGCGCTGAGCCCATCCTTCCCTGCGGAAGCAGGCTGCGCAGCTCCAGTGTGCAGCCTTGCTGTGGCTCACGGGGTGGCTCAGCCCAGAGCTGCTGAGGCTCTGTTCGGTACTGGCGTGATGAGAAGGTGCCAGTGGTGCTGTGGGGCGCTGGCACCATGCACGGTCCCTGCCAGGGTGGGCTGGGAGAGCTCAGGGGGAGCGTTGCGCCACAGACAACCAGGACAGGGGTGCAGAGAGGAAGGGGCTGCCCTGGGCAAGCGAT
>NW_009922808.1:0-205 GCF_000696875.1 Nestor notabilis | reverse complement strand
GGGCAACGCCTGCCTGGAGCAGCTCTGCCTCTGCGGAGCCCCACGGGAAGGAGGTGCAGGGCTGGGGGGCAGTGTGGGAGCTGCTTGCTGGGTCTGGGGGGGGCTTTTGCTACCTTGGCTTCGGGCTCCCGGCCCCGTGCTGACACGCTGTGCCCTTCTCTCCTTCCAGATCTGCAACTGGTTCATCAACGCCCGGCGGCGGCTG
>NW_009922807.1:0-8336 GCF_000696875.1 Nestor notabilis | reverse complement strand
TTCATACAAAAAGCATAAGCAACTTCATACATCTTGCCACACTTCAGGATGACACTAACTCCATCATGATTAAACAGATCAGAAACGGAAGCATAATAGCATAATTCAAAATCTTCATTTCAGATGTGATTATATTCAGTACCACTGGTCTAAGGATCCCAACGACTTCAATCAATGAACCAGTGGACACGAAATCGCCACCATGAAAAAATCTGTGCAGAATGTGACAGGCTTTTTTGCCATTCCTGTCATGTTTAATTACATTCCTCTCAGATTTCTATGGGAAGATTCAAATTCAACACTGACTTCTATTCATGCCTTCAGTCTTGTTTACAACACACAGAGTTATTAGATCTCTCTGGAAATTTTAGGTCTTAACCATTATGATTAAATTTCAGAGAATTTTGCATTAGGAGCTTGGACACTACGTAACGTGTTGACAGCCTCAGAGGCCAAAAAGTAAAATATCTTTACATGCTTTGATTAAGTTTCTCTAATACATGACTGACACACCATGGCAATATGCTGTGATGTGCTACTGCTGTGGCTGGTTTTCCTTCTCTTTGGAACACGCAGTTCAACAGGCAACGAAGTAATCACAAAGGTTCTATAGCAACTACTCCAGCAACCTACTGACAAGATCTTTCCTATTTGGAATGAATTTATAAAACTCCAGAGCAAATATGGGATTTTTCTCTATTCTACATCAAAGTTTGCTATAGAACAGTTCATGGACATTATGCAAACGTAACCTCCAGTACAAGTTAAGCACAGACCCAACTCATCAATCACGCTTTATCTTGGCCAAAGGAAAAAAATCCACTACGTGTAAGATTGCACACTATTGATTATAGCATCATAGAATGGTTTGTGTTGGAAGGGACCTTACAGCTCATCCAGTTGCAACCCCTGCAACAAGCAGGGACACCTTCCACTAGAGCAGGTTGCTCCAAGCCCCTGTGTCCAACCTGCCCTTGAACACTGCCAGGGATGGGGCAGCCACAGCTTCTCTGGGCACCCTGTGCCAGCGCCTCAGCACCCTCACAGGGAAGAGCTTCTGCCTCAGAGCTCATCTCAATCTCCCCTCTGGCAGGTTAAAGCCATTCCCCTTGGCCTGTCCCTACAGGCCCTTGTCCAAAGCCCCTCTCCAGCTTTCTTGTCAGCCCCTTTAGGTATTGAAAGGCAACAAAAAGGTCTACCCAGAGCCTGTTCTTCTCCATACAAACATATGTATTTTCAAAGAAGTCTCCTTGGCCAAATATTCCATGGTTAGAAATAAGCCAAGCTCAAGAAGAATTAAAAAAGCAAAACTGGAAAACCAATAATAAAAGCAAACAAGACACCACAGGACATGATTTCTGAACGGGACTATGAAGTAACAAAAGGACCAGAGATTCACGTAAGACCATGCAACCAAAACCAAGGCTCTTAGCAAGGCATTTGTAAGATGGGGCTACATGTAAAAAAACTGTTGAAACTTCTGGTTCTTGGACTTTATCCTCTGCCTTCTACTTGCTCTGGCAATAGCCAGCTGAACAGAATCACCAGCCATGATAATGCAAACGCCTCTGATTACAAAGCATCCATGAAGTCATCATAAGTACAGTCATCAAAGTACAGAACTCATCTTCTGGAAGCATTTTAAATGACAATGCATTTTGTGCAGCTGATAAGAATATGACTTAATAGAATATGCACTTCTTGGTGTGATGTGATCTAGTAAGAAGGTCATGCCAAACATTCCGTATTTCATTATTTTCTTATGTGTGCAGGCTTTTTACATTAGAACAATTCAACTTTTATTGTACTATATTTTCAGCTACTGAAATTCCTAAAGTACAACGTGTTTTTTGAGAAAGAAACTGAAAGTAGTAAGAGCTTGAAAACAAAATTAAGCTGGTGCCTTTAAAATCTCTTCCCAAATGTTAAGTCATCTTGCAACACGCATCCAGTCCGTAGCACAATCCAGTTTACAATAATTGATCATTTGCAAAGCCATCCTAAAATGAAGTATTTACATGCTTTTTCAATATAAATGAGGGGAATTTATTGTACACGCTGTTGATTTGTATTTTCTTTTCCAAAAGTTTACAGCTGAGAAAAAAAGCCCACCAGGACAGCACTCAAAATCAGTCACCTGAATGCGTTCTGCAGACAAAGCTTCCTCAGTACCATGGGAAACAACTGAACATCAAGTTTCTAGAAACAATCTTCTTTCAAAGAAGATTCTAATTTAGCTTTCTGATTTTATCTTCAGCTTTTGTTCAATTCAAGATTCAGCAGCAGCTTCAAAAGATCAGAAGAGAAGATAGATTAGCCTAGCCATACACACATTGCGTAAGCTCCTAGACATACTGCAGTCAAAGGAAAATACTCCAACCTACTTCAGGGGAGGAAGCCTTCAGCCCTGGTATGAAGTACTACCCCCCACAGGGTGCCCAGAGAAGCTGTGGCTGCCCCATCCCTGGCAGTGTTCAAGGCCAGGTTGGACACAGGGGCTTGGAGCAACCTGCTCTAGTGGAAGGTGTCCCTGCCCGTGGCAGGGGGTTGGGACTGGGTGAGCTTTAAGGTCCCTCTAACCCAAACCAGTCTATGACTCTGTGATCTATGAAAGCACAGAATTCTTAAATACTAGATTACTTAGAATTCATCATACTGTTGCCTGAGGAAACACAAACCATTCTCTGATTCTTGAATTCTGATCCTGACCCTGGGTGAATTTCAAACACAGTATACCTCCGCTCCTCCTATAGAAAAATGAACACATCATAACTCACCCACCTCTATAAATCTTTATCCTACTCAGATGAAAGGCATTTTGCAATGTAAGTGCAAAGTCTCGTTATTTATTAAAGGAGGCTTCTACCACAGCCCCTCACTTAATGTTGTTAGGGCCACCCTCTACCTTTAAATCCAGCAAGACAATTATTGATTAATGACCGCATCGCCTCTGTCAGAAATACAAAAGCAATATAACCATGCCTGTGCCTGACAAATCAGCTATCTTAAGCAGTGACTTATGTAATTGTGTTTATTTATCCTAATGCACCCCCACTTTAGTAGTTTCTAGCAGTCTTAAGTGGATACACTCACATTAGCCAATCCTAGTTCCTGTGGGTGGTACACTGGCGCTAGTGCCGAGGTGCTCTCAGCTTTAGTTTATGAGCTACTCAAAGCTACAGATCACTTCTCTCTTCCTCACATTTACATCTTTCAACTCATTGCAAACACAGGTTCAAATTCCCAACGCAACAGGTAGGAGTAAAAAGTACAATATTGTCCTCACCCACAACGTACTTATAGTAGCCATCCTATTAAACTTTATATGCACTATCCAGGGCAATATCGGCCAACTCAAAGAGAATTTACGTTGTCTTTAGTGACACCGTATCATGATGTGCCACTGGGATTGCTGTAGGTCTTAATACTGAGTGCAGTCTATCGCACACAATACCTACCTACAAATAGCAAGGACTGAAAAGATACAACAATAATGATTAGTAAGTAAAAGCAGCCAGTAAAGAATCTATTTCTTGGAGTGTATTACTGCAAGAAACCTCCTGTTTATTTCAGGGATCAGTTTTTTGGTGTTGCTGGCCTCAACTTCCTAAGTTACCAAAATTCATCTTAAAACTACACTTTGCCTGCATGAACCCTACTGGCAAGCTGTTTAAAACCAGCACTGTGCTTTCTAGATGGCAAAGGGTGACTTACTTATAAATTACTTTATCTCAGCAAGAACTAATAAAAAGCAAGGTATTCAGCTAGAAAGTAACAACCTACCTGGAACAGGTTATATTTATTCAAGAGTTGATATATTTAATAACCGAATGTAGGTCTAACTAAGAATAAATCACAGCACTGCCTGCTAAAATTGGTTATTAAAATTGGTGGACTGTGAGAGCAAAGCTGTAAGAATGACAAGTGCTTGCTGACTGCAAAACCTTACATTAGCAGTAGATAAACTGACTGAAATAAGTAGACTGTGAAAATATGACAGGAGAAAACTGCTGCATCCTGAATACAAGGACAGCTTTTTAACATGGCAATAAATTACGACCACGGAAGAATGCGCACAAATGACTTTTTCATCCCTCACCACAAAAATTTGTTATAAACAATAACTGACTACACATTAAAGATAGAAAACTTTCAGAACCCATGAATTTAAGAGACATAAGAATGGCAAAAGACCTTTCCAAGTCAGCAGAATTAAAAATAACCAACCCAACAGTTCCTCTCCATTTGCCAATTAATGAACTCATCTAAAGATGATTCTAAACTAAAACAACAAACCCCAAACCAAACACACACCTGCAACTCCCTGTAGTAGTTTTTGTAGAAGAGCAACGCTATTTATTTTCCTAAAAGCTGTGAAGATAACTCATCCTAAATCAAGGAAAAGACACAAAGCAAGCCCTAATTGTGAATCTAGGTCTATAAAGAAGCTCTAAACCCTATAAAGCCTGAAGGAAAACCATAGCTTCAACTTATAGTGGAGCTGTTGGAGGTATTTCTTTTATTGTATATTATAGTTTCAGAGAATCACAGAATGGCTGAGGTGGGAAGGGACCACCAGGGGTCATCTAGCCCAACCTCCCTGCTCAAGCAGGGTCACCTATAGCACATTGCTCAGGATTGCTTTCAGAAGGCTCTTGAATATCTCCAGGGAAGGAGGCTCCCCGGCCTCTCTGGGCAACCTATTCCAGTGCCCAAGAAACCAGTAAGTTATCTGTATGACCTTTACAGTCTCTATCTCCTCCCCTTTCTTGGGACTTCAAATGAGATCTCTATTGTGTATCTAGGATCCTCTTTCTTTTCCTACAACATCATGTTTTTCCTTTGCTCTAAAACTACCTGGTAAAAAAGTTACCTTTCTAAAAGTTGCTGTTCATCAAGCAGATGACCCTTGATCATCTTCACTGTATGATCTGCTCAGTATTGATGGAAATCATAATCAGCAGAAATACTTAAGACCACCAGGTTTTTTTGTAACTCAACACTGGGGAAAAAAATCATAAAGAACTAACTTTTAGTCATTTTTTCAACAACTGTCTTTGCCTTTGGTACAGTTCTAAGTTGCATAATATAAATGGATGGACCTGTTCTCTAGACGTACCCATTTCTCCCTCTTTGTGAATCTATGCCTTTAGGTTCATGATGAGGGAAAAGGCAATTTGTTCACAGTTAGCATTGTGCCATAAGCCTAGAATTCCACCCCAAGACTCAGAAGAAAAGAGGAGAGGATGCAAGCAGCTTCACAACAGAAATGAAATTTGCAGTGTACTAGAAGGCTATGTAAGGAATTCTCGGTCCCAAACCGGTATGCATAAACTGCAGATACACACAGTCCCTATGGAAAGCTTTTACAGTTCTGCAAGAGCTGCAAATAGCAGCAAGGCCTAAAGCAAAGCCAAGGAACACTTGGAACTTCTGAGAAAGTGAATGTCATCACAATATCATTTATGAAAGTATGCGGTGAATTCTGAGAAGCTGCCTCACAAGTCTCAGTTCAACCGATGACTTTAGCAGGAGGCTTAACTGGTTTTCCTGCTACCCTTCTTCTTGAACTGGTTCTATTTTGACCATTGAGTGAAAAGCAACAGCCAAGTGTAAATCTCCTAATCCCTCACTCCTGACATTTAAACAGACGGCATGGTTGTGAACGGTGTGATTCAGATGAAATTTCCATTCAAGACCTTCCCTGCTTTAATTACTTTTTCAATGAAAATTGACACTAGTAATATGCCAAGAAATAATTCATAAACAGACAAATAGGCCGGAACTCCCTCAGGAAGCTGCCACTAGGCACAGGGGAGAACTGAGTATCAGATGGTACTGGGAGGTTACCCATCAACAGAAGAAAACTCCATATTAAAATGCTCACCTTTTGGGTCTGTGTTAATGCCTGCTGCTTATGACAAACTTACTGTTTCCAATCATTCCATGATCTGACAACATACATAATTCAGTAACAAGTTATTCAACCTGACCAAAACCTGTACTTAATTTTATGAAATGTGAGGGGATGTAACAATTAGATGAGACTTAAAGCAAGCTGCTTCTACTGCATTCCCCTTCATCAAAACTCACTGAACACATTTGAGAGGGAAGAGAATGAAAGTCCCAGCATTTTTCTTACATAGAGAGAACTCTTTGGGTTTCTAGTTCCTTGTCCCTCAATTTATGTCAAAGGCAATACATGACAAAAAGATCAGCAAAGGAGAAGGAGTCTATTCTAGTATCTCAAAGACCTGGTCCACCTCTCTATTCACTTCATTTTCTTCCAAACAACACTCCAATACCATCATGGAATTCCACAGTCTATAACATGGCCTTTCTTTTAACTTCCTTAGACATACAGAAAATGCAGGATGTTTGGTTGAACACACACACAAAATCAGACAAGACACCCATAATTAATGAGATAGGCTAAAATTATACCAGCCCAATTCCCTTCTGTTTAAGCAGAAGTGTATCATCAGTTCTTCAAACTGGAAGGCAGTGCAATACAACACAACTCTTGCTCTAACAACTTAAAAGGTAATTTATCCGAGCATATCTTTAACTCATACAGAATAACTTTAAATACAAATTACAAATTTGTCAGTTTGGTCAAAGAGGCTGTTACTTGCAGTAATATAATTGTCAAGGAACACACAGATGTTATAGTCAAATCTCAAGCACATGGCTTCTTGCAAAAGGCTGTAGTGTCAAGGAATGTTTCAACTATACAGCATTTCCTGAACGAATAGAAACATAAGACCTTTTTACTATAGATAGGAAAATAGATAATGTTGATGATAGTTTAGCTTAGGAACAAATACAAGTAGAGGATTAGATTTTTCTTTTTAATATTCTAGAGTGTCCATTCAGTAACGTATCACATATGCATTAAGGATAAAGGGTAATAGAAAGTTATACTGTCCACAGCTATAGGTAAGTTTTTATTGCATGTTTCATACATCAAAAGCATAGTTTTAGCTGCGACAAAAACACAAAGCCCTTCAATTGAGTTGCACATGAGCAGGACCATTATCTTCAAGCTAATTCATGCCGCTTCATAAGCAGTTATTAAAAAATACTTATCTGTTTTCCCAATGGATTTATTGTTTATCCTCCAGTATAGTTTTTTTCCTCACAGAGTAATATTGTATATGACCACAGAGCCTTTTAGTGCTTTGTGTCTAAGGCCATAGGCCTACTTTTCAGAGAGCAGATCAGTCAGCCTAGAAACCAAGTCTGAAATAAGACCGAAATAAAAGACCCACAAGAATTATTAGTTCTGCTTCTCAACTGCATTTTAATGGGTTTTACAAGTTTCATTCTGAAGCTGTGCGAGAACTAACTGGCAAAAAAAGCCAAGTATAACTTATCAGGGAGAACGCAAAGAAATGTAAGCTATCTTGAGTGATTCTCAACAGCTGCATTTTCAAAACAGAATCAGGACTGCAAGTGCATAAACTCTGATGAAAACACTGATTTATTTTTAAGTATGTTGTACTTGGAAAATCATTATAAACCAAAACAAGGCAAAGCTCAAGCAATGGAAAAGAAGCTAAAAGAAATCCATATGGGCTTCATCTTTTCACATACTTTTCCCCAAACAAATCCTGCTGCCCTCACTGCTCTTTTCTGTGCCCCAAACAGCATGCCCTCCCTCTCTCGTACTCCCGCAACCTTCAGTACAGGACTCAGAGTTCCTGGTCTCTCTCCTTACGTCTCTTAGAGCTAATAAACCATCTGCTTGTCATTCAGATTCTTCCCAAAAGTTCCTTTCTCCAACTACTTTTTTGCAACACCACCCCACAGACATGAGCGTGTGCATGCGGGACAAACTCAAATCCAAGGGAAATCTGGTCCCTAAGTGTACTTGTGAAACTGGATGAGGCTGGAAAAATGAGACATAATAACGTAAGAGTTAAATTTATTCTGCAGTTGATTCTGCAGATTGGATGGCCAATGGGCTAAAACCTGAATTGGAACTGTGGGAGAGATCCACAAATATGTCCTCAGGAATCTATAACTTAAGGGTTAAAACACCCAACATGTCAATGTGCGGTTCCAGAATGCAGTCCTGGTCATTTGCTTACATAGCCTGTGGACACAGCAAAGTATCTTCAGAGTAAAAGGTCTAAAACCCCCAAAAGCTGTGTGCAGATCCACTAAGGACAAGTAGGAAATATCGTACTTTACATGTGTTGGAACTTCATCTCTTCTTCCATGAAAAGCATGATTCCTACCAAGTGTCCCTAGCTGAAGTGGATCAATGGCAGAAGTCTCTGAAGACAGGCTCCTTAATAAACAGGACTGTCTCTTTATAAAACTCCCTTCTT
>NW_009922806.1:17707-18685 GCF_000696875.1 Nestor notabilis | reverse complement strand
GCCCGGGGCAGGGGTTGGAATTGGATTAGCATTAAGGTCTCTTCCAGCCCAAATCGGTCTGTGATTCTATGATCTCTTCTCTCAAGACGAGGCTTTGCTTGGGAGTGTGGTTTTGTTTCTTTTTTCCCCTCCATTCATTCTAAAATCTAAAGGACTTAAAAGATCCAGGAGGACACACGTCTTCAGATCTCTGAGAGGAAGACAGGAGTGAAGCACATGAAAGCCAACCCTTCATCGCTGCCTTTAACAAGAAATTGAAGGGAGCAGGAGGTTCAAGGTCTCTCCACCGCTGGGAGCCCAGCGTTCCAGTGACCTGCTCCTCTCATGTTCTGCTCAAATACAAGCTCGACCTGCCCCGAGCCCATGGAGAGACCTGGGCACACACTTCACCACTTCCACAGTACTTTGCAGCCCCCACAGCAGCCACTCAACCTTTCCCCTTCTTCACACCACCTTCACAAACGTGTCACTCTTTTGCCCTCTTGCTTCAGAGTCCGGGGGCTGAACAGGCTGTTCTGCACTTTGCCCTGGGCTTGTTCATCATTCCTCTGTGCAGGAGGAAGTCAAACACTCCCTTTGAGCCTCACCAGCACCTCACTGACAAGAAAAGGCTCACTGGGTGCTGCTCCTGCAGCCTACGGTGCCCGAGAGCAAAGGGGGCTCAGCAACAAGCCAGGGTTTGCAGCTGAGACACCACCCACCAGTCCCACAGTGCCCAAAGAGCAGCACAACACCCTGTGAAACAGGAAAAAGGGGTGAAACCAGGGAACGTGGGGGGCCTTGATGCAGTAACTTACGGGTTGTCTCCAACGCTGAATCTTCTACAAGCGTGGTGCCAGTCACGCCGCTTTTGCAACAGCCACTCAGAGCATCACAGCGACCCGGCCCTGTGTCAGCTGGAAAGGGATGAGATCTTGGGCAGAAGCTCTTCCCTGGGAGGGTGCTGAGGCGCTGGGACAGGGGGCCCAGAGAAGATGT
>NW_009922806.1:15112-17661 GCF_000696875.1 Nestor notabilis | reverse complement strand
ACCCTGCTCCAGTGAATGTGTCCCCTGCCGGTGGCAGGGAGTTTGAGCGGGAAGAGCTTTAAGGTCCCTTCCAACCCAAACAAGTCTGATTCTAAACCAGCTTTTGCCAACACAACAAAGTACATGGGGATCACTGTAGTAGCAGATCGGCTTTAAAGACCTAACCAGCAACAGGAGCCAAGACCAAGCCACAACAGGGAGAAACCAAACAGCTCCATGTCCTAACCTCCCAGGGAAGCACTTGTCACAGTGACCTCAATCACTTGAGCAGAAGCTGAGCCCTACTGCAGACCTGCCAGGTTTTGTTATCTCTATTTCCCAATCTTCCATGCCCACTGCCCATGCTGAGTGTGAACTCAGCCCCAGCACAACCTCGCTGTGCACCCGCTGCAGCAGCGCGCCTGGCGCCGGGTGTGCACAAGGGCCTGACTCACTTGGATTTTCCTCAAATGAAACCCTCCTGAACTGACTGTTTCAAAGGGTTTTATTGAAAGCCAAATGCTTGGCTCGATGTTGGTAAGAAAACTTAACAAAAGGGAATCGCACACCAAGTGTTTGGATGGAGGGAAGACAAAGGCAGAAGAAACCAAACCAACCAATCTCACGTTGGTTTAAGATGCTTGGAAGGATAGAGGTGCAGAACAGTCCTCAGCCTATGAAAACTCACAGTAAGAGCAACCAGTCCCAAAAATTCAGTGATTAAAACTAAGGAACAAATGAGTTCTATTTTATTTACAGACTGAATGGAGAAAGTTTGTATCTGTAAAGAGGTTTCTTACGACAGCAAAATCCAAATGGCCTTTGCCAAGCTGTGGCTGAAGGCTCGGTTCTTCAGCACCTCAAGCTACAGGAAGTGGTAGCAAGTCTCTTGGTTTGCAAGTCTTCTGGGTGAACTTAGTGTTCAAGAAACCAAGTAGCCATCACCTCTGAAGATGAAGAACTTGCCCCCACATCCCTCAAGCCTTGCAGCCACACTCCACACCAATCCTCACCTTGTCTTCCACAGGCCAGAGGTAAACCAACTAGGCACTGGTTTATGCAATGTCAGGTGAAGGTCAGGCTATACTTCTGGCTTCATGACAGCATCAGAACCCAGTTTTCCAGGGAACAATAGCCTGACTTGAACAACAGCCTCAAAACCTGGGGTGGAGATAGTCCCTTGTTGTATTTGCCATTAACAAACCAACCAACCAACCCAGAGCAGCACAAGCTGCACATCTGAACAGCAGAGGATCTGCACTCCCTGGAACATGGCACTGAGCTAAACACAAATGAAGTCCCTGAACTACTTACTAGTATCTTTGGTGCTACCCTTCCCTGTCAGCAGAGCACCACGTGAAGGTCTGTTCTCACCTGCTCTGTTCTCCTCCCCAAGCACCACCCAGGTCTTGTTACGACATGGGTGTCGTGACACTCAAGGGGGCTCTTCTGGGTGACAGATGGTATCGTGACTTCAAAAAGTTTTACAATATTAGCAAATAAGAGACTGGTAACGCAGTTTCATAACATTTCACAGAAAAATTACAATTGGATTTGAAAACATGTTGTCCTCCAAAAGCATCCTCAGTAGTAAGGTCGTCGCGGGTTGTTCTGTGGGGAAGAAGAGAAAAATGAATCAAAACTGCTGTCTTCACAGAACAATGAGCATCTGAGCTTAATTACCTGAAAAAGCCACTGAAACGTGACATTTCTGACAGCAAAACCTGAGCTTTGCCCATCACACGTTATAAATGGAGCTTTCAAGGTGTGCTGGCATGCGGAATGGACGAGGCCAATGCAAATGGAGCAGCCTTTTGCAACCAGGAAAGCAATTATCCAAGAGAACCCTTGGATTCATGGACAAGCCCCCTGTATCCTTTGTGCTCAGCATTTATTCTTGGTATGCACCAGATAAAACTCAACCCATAGGCTTTTGTGTTTAAAAATAAAGTGATGGCAAGGAAAACTGCGCATCCGTGGCTGTTTTGGTAGCGATAATGTGATTCAGCATGAGAGCAGAATCAAAAGAGAAACTTTCACAGCATTTGCTCTCTTGGCTAAGTGCTACAAACACCCCCATCCTTACGAGACACACACAGAAGCCTCAGTGGGTTTGTCACTGTATCTGCTCTCGTTTTGGGACCACCTTACCAATGGATTTGGTCGGAAGCGGTAGGCGAGCATCATTCGCTTACGGAATGCCTCGTACTCATCATCCTCCTTGGTGAGCTCAGCGGGACGATCGATGCCAAAACCAGCTCCATCCACAGCAGCAGTTCCCCTGGTTGGAAAGAGGGAACAAAGATGTGACAGATCAGCTTCCTCTTCACCAGAAAGACCTGCTGCCTCTTGTCAGCAGAGCTGGGGGATGCATCAGGGAGTGCTGGGCATCGTCACGCAGAGCGCGCTGCATCAGGACAGACAGCTAATACCGAGCAGCTTATTGCATTTGCCATGTTGCTACCCTGCCCTTCTGAGTCAGTGATGCTTGCTGTTGTTAGATGGAAGCAGGAGTGTCAACATATATTTGCTTAACCTTTCACAGCTGGAAGAGAAACGGCATCTGTGCT
>NW_009922806.1:0-15081 GCF_000696875.1 Nestor notabilis | reverse complement strand
TGCTGAACAGTGCTCTGCCCGGCAGACTCACCTTTGGCAACCAAATGCTTCCATTTGTACCTCACTGAGTGGAGGCACACAGAGATCTGTTAAATGTACCTGCCTCCCATTCCTCCACTCCAGAACACTCCAGAAGCAGCAGCAATTCCTTTCCCTCTGCAGCAGCATCTTCCTACCAGTTCTAGGAGCATCAGAGATGATAGAACCCAAGCAAAGTGCAAACCTTCAAGCCTGTGATGGACAGAATCTGCCATCTCTCTGGTTGGAAGCCTTGCTGGTTTGATTACAGCAATCTCTTACCACAGAACTTCTCTGACCCAATAAGCATTTTGCCAAAGAGATCTTCTTGCTAAAGAGGAGCAGAAGTGCTTTGCAGAGAGACTTTCCATCGTGCAGTAAACAAACAACTGTGATTTCTAAAAGGATCTAATGCTTAAAAACCCAATTCAGAGAACTTCCTGCCCCCAATATTGGGTTTTGAAGTTCAGCATATGTTACCAGCAGATGATCTACCTAAAAAGAGATGCTCATCTATTCTTGGATAGAACTCATTATGCTTGGTTATATACAAAGTGTGATCAAATCAGAAAGCTTCTGTGCAAGAGTGACGTCAAGGCCCTTGCGTGATCTCACACAAAGCTCTGATCTGGACTGAAGCATCTTTCAAGCACAGGTCCAGCAGTAGCACCCTTTCACCCACAGCACACCAGGGACTAACCAGCAGGCACCAACTGTGCTTCCGATGCAAAAAGCACGTTCTTGAATACTGAAATAAATTTATGACTTTAGAGACATGATTTAATGCTCACATGTCCTGAGAGAGGGGAGGTGCGGACAAGTATTACCTTCGTTTTATAACTGGGGAGACAGCATCTCTCAGAGGAGCTCAGCATGCAAATTGAGATTAGAATCAGAATACTCTTGGCTCCTGCCTGAGATAAAGTAACAAACCCAGGCTCTGGGTGGGGGGGAACCCCGGAGAAATCAGGAAGCATTTTTCTCCTTTGCTGCAAGGATTCCATATTCTGCTCCAGTGATGAATTACAGTCACATTTACTGCAGCTGCTTCCAGTAGGCCAGGGAAGGAGCATCAATTACCAGCCCAAGAGGAAAAGACTAAATCAATAGTAGAAGGACTCTGCTTACTTTGTGACTGGGTTTTTAATGCCCTGTCCATCCGAGCCGAGTCCATCGCCTTCCTTCCAGCCCATCTTTATTAGCATTTGATAACCTATATTTTCCACAGTCAGTTTGAACTCCTTGTATTCGGAATAATCTGGCTCCCGTCCTTCCTGCAGAGGCACAAAAAGAACTGTTGGTTATTCTTTTCTCTTTGTGGGGCAGAGGAAGGGAAAACCAGCTTCAGCTACTCCAAGTTAGGATGGCTCTGGCAAGCAATTAACCACTAGCACCATTCCCTGCGATTCCAGCTCTGCATCACCACAGAGGAAGAAGCAGGTAAGTGATAAAGCACTGCACGGCCCCAGAACTATCTGCAAGAAGCAGGGAATGCTACTGTGAGATTAAGCCGAGAAATATTTAGCTCCTGAATTCAAAGTTGCTCCCTGGATCAAGCTTCAGATACAGTTCTTATTTAAGCCAGGATCTCCAGGGAACGTCAGACCCCATGCTGGCAACATGGAAACAGCGAGAGGGATGTGCCAGCATCAAGAAGTCCTACAGTTTAGGAAGAATTGGCAGATACTGAAGTGCTTTGCATAAGCTTTTTGTAGGTTTTATATTTTCACTTTACTGCAAACATCTAGATAAAAATCCACATTTTCCTTGCTTGGCATCTGCAACAGGAACAGCCAAACCACAGCGAGTCCAAGAGGCTGGTCTGCAACTGCAGCTAACCCCCAAATCCTGTCCCAGCCGTCTGCTCTTTGCTTTGCTACAGCCATTTACCCCTTGTTTCCTCCAGAAGGAACAGAGCTCCCAGGGTAAGGGCAGAAGTACCCCAAGGCTGTGAGGGAGCTAAGTGCTGTGACAAAGGGCTAAGCACACTTGAGACCTTTCCCTCCCCGCTCAGGACAAGTGTGAAGCACTGCCACCGGTCTGAATTTGGCTGTTTCACCTTCAGTGCCTTGAATGTCTCCATGAATTTCTCCAGCTCGTCAGGTGGAAGAAAGTCTCCAATGAAATGCTTCCCTCTGCCCATCTGGGTCAGCTGCTCAGCCCACTCTGCCCAAGAGAAGAGAAACCAGCAATAAGACAGTGTTCTGACTTGGAATTTCAGAGGGTTTGTGAAGCATAAAGTCTCACAGCAACCCATGGTGATTATCTCCACTCAACAGGCAGGGAAGCCACAGCACAGAGCAGTGAAAAGTGACCCTGCCGCTCCCATGCCAACAATGTGATCTCAGACATCTCCCTCTGGAGGCCTCTGAGCAACCACAGAGTGAGCAAGACATTTACATGCAGCTCCCTACACACCTCGTGTCTTATCCATCTCCATGCGCCGAAGCTGGTGCTCCCATGTCCCCAGCTCACTATCCACCTCTTCATCACTGTCATAGTCATACTGGTGCTCCTGGATTGCCTTTTCCCACATCATCTGCATCTCCTGCATGGCTTGCTTGTGCTTCATGATCATATCATACATCTGCTGCATCTAGAGGAAGAGAAGCAACAGTGCACTCAATGAGAGGGCCACTGCAGGCAGCAGAGTGCCAGAGGGGCACAGAGAGCTCTGCACCAGAGCCTGCACCCACCCCAGCTGCCCTACACACACAGGTTATGACAGCTACAAATCCCCACAGGCAGCGAGTGCTGTTGCTTGATCTGAGCCACACACTTCTCAGGTCAAACAGGAGCATTACGTATTATGTACTGGCTGCTCCAACAGAGGCACCTTGATGTTAACTCTGAGGACCGCTGCCCTCTCCTCATCCCCACACAGCTTAAACATCGCCCTCATGTTCTGGCAAAAGCCAGTTCTGCTCTGGTTCCCCCCAGAATTCCAAGTCTCCACTCCCCTCCTCCCCACTGCTGAAGCAATCTATAACCAGCTGCAGATGTGACACACCAGACGTTATAAGATTTGGGGGTTTAGTTGGGTAGGACAGCAATTGGTGGGTTTAATTCATATTCCCCAAGGTCCTCTCCTGGTTCTGCTGACTGCAGCACCACGACTCTCTGGCATTCAGCACAAATCCTACAGATTTACTTGTGGGCCCCTGTGAAGTTTCTTTGCTGTCTCCACTTCCATTTCCCCACCTAAGCCAGTCATGCTGCAACACAGTATGAATGTGGAAATCAGTTCAGGGCATTACCTCCTGCTGCTCCTTCAGCTGTTTCTTCTGGGCTTCGGAGAGCTCCGTCACACCCACCAAACCAACTGGTTTCCCTTTTTCATAACCAAGACCCTTGAGGTCCTGAACTGCAATAAGCACACGTTAAAAGACTTTCAGAAATGAGACAGCCATTGAGAGCAGTGAACCCACAGCTGAAGAGCCCTCCGTGAGGGTTTACGTTCATTTCATGGTGTCAGCATTAACTGAAGAACAACCACCCCGTAGGGCTTGGGAACCACGGGAGCAAGAATGGTCGCAGATAATTCAACTCATCCTGGTCCAGGCCTCTGCCCAAACCATGTCTCACATCCTCGTGGTCACACTGCACGGCAATGTGCTCCACCATGCTTCAAGAACCATCCATTCCCCTCAAAGGCTTCCTGGTGAAGCCCAGCCTTGTAAAGAATGCTATTAGTTACTCAGCATTAGGTCACCAGCAGACCTGAGCCGGGCAGCGTGTTGCCCAACCTGTACATCAGGTGTCTCCCGAGTCCTACGTAAACAGCAACTTCATTCCAACTAAAAAGCAAACAAGCACATCAGAACAGAGACCTGAGCGTTGTGCTGCTTTTGGAAACTGCTATTCCCCAAGGGAATTGTAGCTTCTAAACTACAGGCCCACAAGCTGCATTGCCACGGACGGTGCCCCTGCTTTCAAGAGGGGGTATGTGACATTTCTTCTTGACAATCCCACTGATGTATCCTCCTTTTTCTGCAGTATCCCCTTTTGGATGCTCCTCCTTTGGAATGACTTTTGCTGGTTTATCGGATAAGCCCTGAAATTAGATAGTAACATTACCTGGGCAGGGCACCTATGGGTTTAAAACGACCACAGAGCACTTGGGAGTTCAAAGGACAAGCAAAGGGAAAGGTGGGGTGGGAGTGGAAGGAAACCTGTCTGGAATTGCAGCACCATGAGGAAAGTAAAAGCGACACTGCTGGTACTGCAAGAGAAATTTATCATGAAGATTGCCTTGCAAAGTTGGTTCAGATCTATCCAGCAACGCTGGCAGCTTCCCTCTCCAGCACCTCAGAGCCAACAATTAAATATTTAAGGGATTAAAAGAAGACACAAACCCACACTTGAAAGGGTGCTGCATTTTTCAATACAAGGCAAGGATGTCTTCCTAATGCCTGCAAAAGCCTCCATCCGAATGCAAGTCCAGACTACAGTTAAATGATGCTTCATTAATTATTCATCATCTATTACTTATGAAGCCTGATAGTAATAAGATCATTGTTCATGACACCAAATGTCCACACAACATGCTCATGAGGCCCCAGGGGTCAGCAGCTCCCTTCCTCCCACTGGCATTCAGGGCAGTGCACCCTCCTCTCCCCTCATGCTTTGGGCTGAGGTCTCCAAGGATGGGAAAGCAGGTTCCTTAACTCCAGGCTCCCAAGGAGAGCAGAAACCAGCACATCCACCCTCCCTCCCTCCCGCAGCTACAGCCTCTGCACATTCACACCAGAGCTGGGAGTCAGCTCTGCAGAAAGAGTTATGTAAAACACTGCAAGAGGTTTTCCAAGGGGAGAGAAGCAAGAAGCTGGGTTACGCTGGGCTTGGGGCCAGGACAGGCCCTTCCAGCTCCCACGAGATAAGAACAACTAGGAAAAGAAACCTTTCTATTGTTGATAAACAGCCCGATTTGTGTCTGGGAGAGCACTGAAGTTTGGAAAGAGTTTTATGGATGCACTATGCCTACGCCACATAAAGAGTCTGGCCCCACATGTTAGGTGAGACTGGGGCACTTCAGCATCAGCCCCAGACAAAGATCCACCCCCCGGGTCAAGGCATGGGAAAGCTTCCTGGGAATGCACGGAGGGAGAGCCTCTGCCCTTCACAGAGGTCAGCAGCTCTCTGCCTCAGCTCTGAGCTGCAGGAACACGCAGGCTAAGAGCCAGGCATGGCTCCAGGGGCCCCACGAGGTGCTGCCTTAACCCAGCACACATATAACCCCCTTAAAGGAGAGAGGTGGGACTGGAGCATCTTCTTTTTCTTCCCAGAAAGCATATGCTATTGCTGCTTCTTGTGCTAAAACCACATCTGCTTTCTCTGACTGCTCTGGTGCTTTCTGCTGAGAGATGCTGAAAGTCATTGCAGAAATTCAGCTCTGGGAGGTATTTTTGGAGGCTGGGCCCCAAAGCAGCACAACACAAGCAAAGTTGACAGAAAAAGCAAAGCTCCACCCCAAGATAGAAAAGTCTCTTTGTAAATAAGATCAGTCAGTGAATTTGCATACAAAAAGATAAGATTTGAAAGTTCCTTACACTGGGCTAGCACCAGGCAAAAGCTGTGTGATAAAGAGTTGCTTCCCAGTCTCATGTTCAGCAGCTCTGGGAAAAATACATTTGTCTCCCTGGAATGACATCAGCTTTGCCTCCAGGGTTAATGGTGCAGTCTATCTGCAGCATTGGCAGGAGCCTACCTGAAGCTTTATCCCTTCCCCACATGCCGGAAGAGGAGCAGTGAATGTCCTTTAAGGACAGCAGGAGAAATCCCAGTGAAGTGCCTGATTTCTTGCTTCGTAGCCTGAAGATCTCACTCAATTAAAACTCATCAGACCCAAAGCAATCCAGCATTAGCTTTCACAGAGTTCTAATGACAGCCTGTAATTCCCCATTAGTCCAGAGCTCCCTAATCCCGGTATCTCTGCTCTGTCCAGCTTTGCAGCTGTGTTAGTCCCTGCAGGATGTATGTAGTTAAGGGGTTTGCTATCAATAAGAGAAGCCTTCTTTCTGTCCAGAAGGGCCACACTTTCTCCTCTCATGATACTGATTTATTACTAAGAGTAGACAGAAAAAGAATCAGAAAAGTCTTCCACTCAACCCGAAACTACCGCAAAGCATAAAGGACTAAAGATGTAGGTACTGAGGTACCAAAGCACCCTGTGCAACTCTAACCTTCCACACGACCCGGGAGGGGGGTCACTGAAATTCTCTTCACCTGCCAGGGTGAAGATGTTAATTCTAAAAAGGGACGAGACCATCTGAACTGCTAAAAACCAAACCCTTCCCCCTGCAGAGCACGAACACCATGGTAAGGGTTGGTTTGTTCTGCCTGGCAAATTGGTTGCTGTCCCTTTCTTCTACTTGACACAAAGCCCTGCAGAAAGTGAGCCTGAACACGAGCATGTCCCTGCCTAATGAAGGGGAGGCTGAAAGAGCCAGGGGAGGTTTCAGCAGGCAGCATGCTGGAACGAGCACACAGACACGCCTGCAGCCCCCCACTCAGAGGGGTATGAAGACAGAACCTGAGGCTTGTTTCGATAGCACCTGGCCAGCTACACCATGGAAGCTTCATTACTGCCTGCAAAACACACACAAGCACTCTAGAGGCACAAGCAGCAATTCAAGGTCAAATGAATCCATCCAGGCTGCTATCTTGTCCTGTACCTACGAGGTGTATAGCCAAGACTTCTGTACAGGGCTGTGATCAGAAGAACCACATAGGAACTTCATCTCCATTTGAAGTGCTGGATTAGGAGATAGAGCCTTTCCTTCCCTCCTGCCCTCTGCAGAGCCACAGACACCACAGCATGTCCCTACACCTTACCCAAGCCTAACAGTAAAAGCTACTGAGCAGCTGCCTCCTCTAAAACCCAGCCAAAGCAGAGAACCCACAGACTTGCTGCAGCAACGAACTGCACAGGCTGCCAACGTGTTGAGAATTACCCGTGGCCTCACCCTGCAACTCAGACAAAGGCTGTTGTCCTTGAGGGACTCCATTTCTGTGTGCAGCTCTACCTGCCCCACACGCACTCATGGGCCACCAGAGAGCCTCTGAGAGCTCCTGAGAAGGGCTTCAACTGGGAGAATTCTCCTCCAGCACTCAAAGAGCTGCACCTCCCGGGTGAGCCTGGCAGGTGAAGAACCAGGAGCATGAGCCTCAGCGCTGGCTGGGAACTGTGAAGCTCATCTGTAATCCAACGAACTGAAATGGGTATAAATTGGAACTGGAAGTTACACTCGTGGCCGCCGGCACTCGGGGAACAGCTATTCCCATTTAGCCTTCTGATCAGCTAGAGGGAGATGGAAGTGCTGCACAAGGATTTATCCTACCACGGGGAATAAGCACAGTTCAGCCTTTGATATTTGTTTCTGACAGACTCTCTTCCTGAAGTGAAAGAGCCCTAACCAGCATAGAGGCTGAGGCTGTAATGAGCTATAGCACAGCAGGGTTTCAGAGATCGCTGGAGAACGATAAGATCCAATCCCTGGTGTCAGCAAGATAAAGTGGTTTATCTGGGTTTCCACCCAGGGGAGAGCTAGCTGCTGGGCCCAGCTGAAAGACAGGGGCTGGCAACCAAGGAGATTACAACGGGAGATAAGACTCACTGGATTTTCTCTTTGCAAAGCCAGCTGTGCTAAGGCAGAACAGTTCTTCAGCACAATGTACAGCCCCACTAACCTGTGAGAGGGGAGGGAGACTCCAGCTGCTGGATAAGCTGTGGCAGAGGCAGTTCAACCTTCTCCTCCTCCGGCCCCCACCTGCTTTTCCGCTTCTTCTTCATAGTGCCTGGAGTAGTTGTAGCTGTCTGATCAGGTGCAGTTGTGGAGGAGGAGGATGGTGAGGGCAAGGATGAGGGCAAGGGCAGGGGCAAAGGCAAAGCTGGTAAGCACATAAGTGACGGGGATGTCTCGGGGCTGCTCTTCCTTTTCTGACTGGGCTCTGCAGGCAAAGGGGCACTTGCAGGGCTGGTCCTGGCCTTCCGGAACTCCTCCAGCTTCTGCTTGTAGTACTTGTAGCCTCTGCTGTTTGGCTCATATAGAAACCTGTGAAGAAGTCAAACCCAGCAAGTTTAGCTCTAGCAGTCCCGTGCAGGGTTGGCCACAGCACAGTTTGTCAGGGCTCTTCTCTCCTGCAGTGCTCTTGCAGAACCAGCCTTCCTCACACTTCCCTGCTCTGCAGCACCATCCTGTGTGTGCATGCACACAATGCAGGGCTCCAAGGGCTTTTGCAAGGTTTCCTTTGGGATGAGGAAGTGCATTTCCCATTCATGAGCTATTTCTGGTGCCAAATAAGCACATGTTACACTTGTGGAAGTGCAAGGTCTTCCCTCAGCGTTCACCTGCCTTCTGGAAGATGATTGGGAAAACTGCAAGTGCTCCACAACATGTCAGGTTGCAGTTCCCAAACATTCAGGTCTCACCAGTGGGAATGCCAAACCACTGCCTGAAGAAACCTAAGAGATGACAGGCCTTTTCATCTATCATTGCACAACACACAGGCAAACTCAAACATGGGCTTGCATCCCTCCAGTTGAGTATCAGCATTAAGGATTGCTTCAGGACCTCACAGAGGGCAGGATGGGGCCCTCCCTATGGCAAACCTGATGAAATCCTAACAGAGGAGAGAGTGTTGAACTTGGCTGTGCTCAGGTGGGATCACAGCAGGATTTTAAAGTAAATCCTGGAAGAGCTCAGCTATCAGCACATCTGCCTAATGCAATCCACAACACAAAGGGAGCACCCCAGAGGGCCCAAAGGCAGCCAATAAAGCACCAAGATATGAGCCACAGAATCAGGCTTGTTGAGCGCCACTTCACTTCCAGGGAACACATCAACTTGTTTGTAAGAGCAGAAAAATGAAACATGGATGAGACCAAAGGGAGGCATTAAACAGCTGTCAGTGGCCACTAAAGAGAGCAATTCACATCTGAAAGGCTGAAAAAGACATTCCAAAGGGGGACCTAACAGTGAAGGAATGCTACCTGCACGTTAGTGGGGATGCTGTGCCCAGGAAATTAATTGGGCAGCAGTGGCTGAGTGGTGGCTGGGGGCCCACTCCAAAACACAGCTACAGGGAGGAGCAGAAAGGTTAGAATCACACTGGTACCTTGCACCAGAAAGCAGGTGAGGAGGGGTGGAAGCTGTACATTGATTTTGGGGAAAGCAAATTGATTTCTCTCTCTTTCCGTGCCTTGATTTAAACTGCGAAGCTTGAGAACGTTCAAGTACCAGTGCTACAGAAGTGCACTGTCCTCGTGACTTCAGACTTATCACAAGCTTGGCTTCTATTTCCCCTTAAAAAAGAGCCCCCCAACATTCCAGTGAGCAGCAGGTTTCTTCCTTACCTGAAAGCATGGTTCTCTCTGTTGTTCTGCAAGGCAATCGCTTCCATCTCTGGCCCCCCGGCTGCTATGAACCTGGCCAGTTTCTCTGCAGAGTTCCTTATCTCTTCGTCGTCTGGGGGTGAAACTTTAAGCAGGCTGTCAGTACTGGGCCCAACTCACACAAGCAACAGTCAAAGCCTATCTGGTCTAAGAACCCCAAGAGCAGAATAAGGGCAAAAGGTCGAGTTTAAGTTTTAGAAATATTACATATCAACAGTCATAAGAGTTCAGAGCACAAAAAGCATCACTTTGCAATGACTTTGTAACCAGGGGAGTGCCCATTGACACAGCAGCTGCTGCTGGGCCCGGGGCGAGATGAGAGCAGATTAACACACAAACCAGCTCTTGTGCCCAAAGGTGGACCCTTGTTTCTCTCTGCTGCAGAGGACGGCTGCTTCTGTCCTGTGCAGGGTTACACCTCAGCACTCACAATTATTTCTAGTTAAAGACTTTGCCACTGAAGCCCCCAGGAGCAATGGGAAAGCCTTAGAAAAAGTGGCAAACCTGTACCTACTGTCACCACACCTCTGCTCGTCACCTGAGGGGAGGCTTGTAGGACAGAGGAAATTCTCCATGGAAGGGTCCCAATCCTCACCTGGAAAAGGTGGCTACTGCAGCCCTCATCCAAAGGCACAGAGAAGCTCTGCCCATTAATATTTCAAGCATATTTAATGTTTATAAGGAGCCAGGCAAACATGTTATTTAGCCATGACAGCCTTATATACCATTTGCTACCTGCACAGTACCAGTGCCAGTACTCCAGTGTGCTGGCACAGGACCAGGAGGCAGAAGACATGATTATAAGCCATGGCCAAGTCATAACCTTTCCTTGCTTCAATATTCCACACCTGTAAAGCATGGATAAGACTGCTTAGCTTCCAAGCTGCTGGATCAGTTGGCTGATATTGGTAGCAAGCTCTTTCAGCCTGCAGTCTATTAAACCATGATTTCAGGTGTGAACTCCTCAGCATGACAGCTGAATTGCAGGAAGACTCCTTTCCACAGAAAAGGAAGCTGACACAGAGAGGCTGAGGGACTTGCCAGGGCCACGTGGAAGGCCTGAAACAGAGGTTGGACTGGAATTGATAAATGCCTGGCCCACAGACCACACTTCACCCACTCAATAGTGGTGTCTCACCACAGTTAACCAGATCCCACTGCTCACACACCTAAGTGTTGGCAGCTCAGCCACTTCTGCTGTTTTCCCACCTGAAAACAGGCCCTTACATGCGAGGATTTATGTCCCAAGCAGAAAAGCAAAGCTTCAGAGAAGGAAACAACAGCAGAAGTGGGGATTATGGTCAACAAACCAACCATTTTCATTTATGATAAATCGAACAAGAATATCTTGAGACAAGCCACTTTTCCTAACTGCATTTTCAGGGCTGAAACTTTCCAGAACACACACACTGGAGAATCATTTTAGTTCACTTGAAGTATTTCTGAGAAGTAGAAGGAAAATCTCTTCCAAGAGCCCTTCACACACAGCATGGGACAGGATGCTGTGGGCTTGGGAAACAACTGGTTTTGGCACCAGTTTCAATGCCATCATGGTGATGTCTGATCATCACCTCTTGGAATTCGACTGACAGCCAAATCTCCACTCCAAGTGTCTCCAGCACAGCCCCAACAAGCAGTTACAGGGAGTGAAGATGACAAATTGAACCTGTGCAATTCATACTCTGCAGATCCCACTCAATTACCTTTCTGAAAAGAGGGTGGCCGAAAATTTTGTTTCTCTTTTCTTATCTCTGCCACTTTCTTTCTGTAGTAAAGGAATTCTCTGCTGTTCTTATCATGCAAAAACCTGGGGTGGAGATGGAGGGAAAAAACATCAGCATCAGCAACCACAAGACAAATATTGATACTCCAGGATATAAACAGCCCAAACCCAAATAAATGCAAATCAATTACTCAGGACACACTGAAAATGCGGGTTACAAGACCTTCAGCACGTGTAAATACACAGCTCTCACCTAAGGACTCGCATCCAAATTCTGTGTGTCACTTGAAGGGAAAGAAAGAAGTTTCTTCTGATCAAGCAGGGAATTCTCTGTCCCCAGCCACACAGTGGCAGAGGGGACAGAACCAGGCCTGAGATCAAGGCCACATCCCATGTGCTGGACATTCACCAGGCACAGCCAGACCCCCTCGGCTGTGCCCTGCTCTGGCTGATCTGCCTCCTCAGCACCATCACAGCCTCACTTCCTGCCTCAGTTTCCCCAGCTGTGACTAAACAAACCAATTACTCATAACTTAGCCACTCTACCCACGAGGCTCTTTTCCTCCTACAAAGAGAGAGGGTTGTGCTTTGGAAGACAAGAGTTGCAATGACCACACTTACAAAAAGGCTGGTTTATCCTTGTAGCTCTCCATAGCGACCTTCTCTAACCGTGGTCCCCCTTCAGCCACGAACCTAGCCAGCTTTTCCACCAGTGCCCGGGTGTCCGCATCCTCTGGGGGTAAAACTTTAAGCAGCTGTCAGTACTGGGGTTCAACTCACACACCAAACAGGCAACAGGTACATTACTTCTAAGAACCACGGAGGCAGACAAAAGTAGAACGGGAATGGGAAGAGAAAGGATGAAATGGGGGATCCAGTCTTACACAGCTGCACAACTTACAACCCCCAGCTTACTGTCAGCCTCCTCTAGCAGGAAGTTCATGTTATGTCTACCTAAGCCTTCAGTTTGGATCCCACAGTTCAGGGTACAACTTGAACTGCAACATTTGCTTCTGACAATTCTAGTCTGTACCAAATGCAATGGGGAGGAACAGGGATTTGGCTTTAACCACCACGTTACTCATCATTAGACTCCAGTTCCCGACACATGGCTCTGTACCCAGCCACCGGAGGCAGACTGAGCAGCTGGAGCATGTGGCTCTTCCTGCTGGCAATGCCCATGTCTCAGCTCTTGCTTGGAGGGAATCCCACCAGAGAGGAGAGCTCAGCCTCCAAGAAATTGTATTTTGGCTTCTGTGCCAAGGCAGAAATGCACCAACATTGACAGTGGTAAAAGCGGATGCGGGATAGATCCAGTGGGAACTAAACACAGGCTCTTGTCTAGACAACACTACATTGGGGAGGGCACTGAGCGAAGAGCACATGGGAGAAGAGTTGTCCACACTGGGCTAGATCTGAACCCATAGTCTTTGAATTAAGGGTCCATAATCCATCTTTGCTCACTGCAGCCACATTCCTGCAGTGCATTTCATGCTTAAGCTCACACTTGCCAGGCTGATGTTCTTAGAAATCCCACCAGAAAAGGCTGGATATGGTTTTGTAACCACATAGAATGAAATAAATGAGGACACAAGGCTCAGTGTGACTTATTTAGCAACTCCAATCTCATTTTATACTTGATTAATACACACAAATGAAACTCAGATTATTAAGCAAATCTGCCCCTGGGCTTCCTGGCCTGGGTTAGCCAGATCAAGTTGGTTATTTAAGTGCTGCAAGATTCCTCACTGCTTTTCTATCTTGCTTCAGGACCTGAAGGGGAGATTTGCTAATGAAACTTTGGAAAGAGGCAGAAACTCTGATTTCCGTTCTGTGCCTCCCATGTCATCCTATCGCTTAACACACACAACTTCCCTCCTCTGCACAATCACTCCCAAATTCTTCGTTTTCTATCATTAGAAAAGCTAAGGCTCCATTTTCAAGCCTTCCATCTGTGTATTGTCTAGAGGTCAGCACTAGACATAATAAATGCCAGTTATACCAAAGCAGACTTCTGATGATGAGCTCCATCAGGAGTAAAACATCTTTGGTCTCTACAGGTTATTTTCACAGAGCTGGTGAAGCACTTGCCCTGGTAACTCAGAGAAAACATACCTTTCTAGGCACAAACCCAGTCTAACTATGGCAAATGATCCCCCTCCCGCCCCAGGCTCGGGCTGGGTCGGGAACACCTCCCAGCATTCAGTCCTCAGCTTTGGAGGAGCCCCCCAGCATTAAGTGCTGTCATTCCCATGTCATGATGCAGGAGTCAGCACAGAGGAACTGTGCTGGGAAGACCAAGCCACAGCATAAGGAAAAACCACCCTCTGCTGAAGGAATGTTGTTCCCACACTCCACCCCTCGCACTAGGGTGAGCTGCACCCCAAACCAGGCAGAGCACAAGGTGTCATTTACCTTTAATTTCCAACCACTGCTCATAATCTTCCTCCTCATCCTCATCGGGCGACTGAAAGACACTGTGGCGGGTGGCGCCTGGGCTCTGTTTGGGCTGGGAGGAGCTCCGTGCTTGGTGCAGCATGCTGCTCAGGACCTGCCCGGCCCGCTTCCCAAACAGCCCAGGCTTCTTCCCAGCATGTACTGCTGAAGCAGTTGCCAAGTTCTTAGAACTCGGGGGAGTTTCTTAGAAAAGAATGAGGGGAAAATAATTCCTGCACATCCTTTAAGCTCAGGTTACAAACAACATCTCAGGCAGTGACAGAGCTGCAACAGGCCGTTATTTTCAGAGTGAGTGAAAGACACTGGTAAAAGCTGCAGGATGAAATGAAAGCTGGGATGAGTTTTTACACAGTGAGGGTCAAGCCAGCAGTGCTGCTGCTTTAAAGCAGCCAGAGAGTGGGCAAACCTCCCTATCACATCTCTGTAAGCCAAATCTGAAGGGGTCATGGCTGCTTTAGAACTTACTGCCACTAGTAACCGCTCATAGCAGGGATTTAAAGTGAACATACATGGAGGCAGCTCACACAAAGCTGGTATCATCAGGAGAAGGAGGGCCTCCCGTTGCTCAGAAGCCGACCTACCCGTAGTTGACTTTTCCTTCTGCAGCTTGAGAAACTGCTGGAGGAAACTGCCATCATTCACAAACTTGTTGGAAACACAGGCTTCGCTCTCAGTCCCGTCATCTCTGAGTGGAAGAAGAGAAGTAGGTGACGGTGCTCACCATCCTCCCCAGCCCCCCTCAAAGAGAAACCACCAGCCACCACCAACCTCCCTCACCTAACGTGGAGAGGACGACAAACTGCCCCGAAGCAGAGACCCGTCCAGCTTGCTGCCTACAGCACTTACCCACACTCTCCACCTGGCTTAGTTACCACTGTGTTGAAACAGGATTGCTACTTGCTCCTGCTTCCATGAACCTGAACCCGCGGGAAGCGTTTAACTGCCAACTGCTCTGACTCTCTGGGCTCACGGGGGTAAGAGAGAGAAAAACGGGAAGCAGAAAGAAAACGTAATAATACCCTATTAAAACCACGACCGCTGCTAGCACGCACACCCCCGTTCTCGCCTGGCTGGATCGACCGACGTACAAGCAGCCCCTTCCAACCCTTACTCGATCCCCAGCCTCAGCTCTCTCACTATTCACCCCCAAGAGCAAGAGCTTTGCAGAGCTTCTCTCTTCAGTTTCCTCTCTCAAACGTGCCCGTTTCGTGCAGCAAAGCTCGCAGCTACAACGCCGCCATCCCCACGTACTCTCCGAGCAGAGGGATGCCCGGGCAGCTCTGCCTCGCCTGCTGCTCAAGCCTGGCCTCGATTTCCCTCTTTTTCTGCGCTATCAGCTCCTCCTGGTGCAGAAGATTCACGTTTGTCTTGGCGGATTTCGACTGCGCGACCCCAAACCACCGGCTCGCCTTCCCTGGGGGAGGAGGGGGAGCAGAGTGAGCGCCGAGGGGCTGCGGACCCCGGGGCACCGCAGCGCCGGTGGGGGGGG